>NW_024424008.1:28676145-28819186 GCF_017311325.1 Ursus maritimus
ATAATATTGACTGTATTCAATTGATAGTAAGGAGATAAGGAATAGTATATGTGCCTAAATGTTATTTAATTAGGTGGAATACTAACATGATGTGAATTCTGGAGAAGACAAGAAGTGTTTCAGACTTCAAGACTGAGCATAATGAAAGTGCTGCTGATATAATTTCTGTTACAACCCACACATGATTCCATATAGTCATCTTTATATATACAGAAAAGGCACATAATGAAAGATATTTGACAAAATTCAACATCTCTTTCAGATTTTTAGAACTTTTTAGTTAGAAAGGAATAGGTAAATACTTATGTAAGCATCTTACTTAATAGTACAATATTGAAACAGTAGAAGTATTCCCATTAAAGAACAAGATAAGCTTGCCTACTATCATGCCTGTGTTATTTGGCATTGTTTATAAGTACTGTCCGATGCAATTAGATAAGAGAAATATACGGTAGGCATATTATTGAAAAGGAAGAGGGAAAATAAGTATATTTTTACCTGGGAATCAAGAAAATCAAATGAATATTATTAAAAACAAAAGACTTTAATTAGATGACTGGTTATAAAAAGGAGCTTGGAAGTCATCACTCTGTTGTAACAAAAAGCAGAACAAGTTGAAAGTCAACAACTCTTAGATCCATCAAAGAACTGAGGTCAAAGCGCAAATGGCTGCCCTCCAAATTGGACAGAAAGGTAGAGCAGAAACCCTCAAGCAGAGAACTTCTCAGGAACCAGAATGTGGTATCAAAACAGGAACTGTAATTGATGAATTGCTGGAAGCTCAGTGTGGACAAGTCTGAGAGTTAATAACTCCAGGAGACCCCACATCTAGGAGGTCTTCATACTTTTGTGAGTTTTACCAACAAAACCCTACCAGGTTTCCCCACAGAAGATGAGAAAAATCTTTTTTGCTTTCTGGCAGAGGGAAGGGAAAAAGACCCAGTTTGAAATATCTCCAAAACATTATCTTCTTTTTGGTAAGGCCTACTCCCAAGAGAAACTGTCTTACTAGCCTTTCTGCCTGGTTTTGTCACAGCCTACCTGACCTGGGAGTAGGGAAATACCCAATTCTAGCCTCCTCTAGTCTTCTACCTGGGGGATGAGAAGTAGAAAATACAAACTCCAGTACCATCTAGGCATCCTGTCTCACCTTGGGGGCGGAGATGAAAAAGCACTTGTGAGTGTTACAGCCCAGGGGCATAAGCTCCTTAAAAGACTGAGGACTATAGGATTTAGTCATAGGACTATACAGCACTTCTCCTCCCACCTCCACACCTCACCACCACATCACTAAAGTCCTGCTTATTTCAGTTCTTTTTACCTAGTACATCATGTCCAACTTTCAACAAAAAAAATTACAAGGCATACTAAAAGCCAAGTTGGATATGTAAAAATCAATAGCTTCCTATTATGAAAATACTTTTAAGTATTTTAACTATACTTATATACTTAAGTATATATACTTAAGGGAGAGAAAGATCATATTTATAATAACAAAAATATAAAATATTCAAGAGTAAACTTAAGATATATGCAGAAATTTTATGAAGAAACTTTAAAACTCTGCTGAATAATATAAAAGGACGCTTAAATAAGACATACCTAGGTTTGATAGAAATGCTCAATATTGTTCAGATTTTAATTCTTGCTTATTCTGTAAATAATATGGTTAAAACTTGACAAGTTGATGCTAAAATTTGTAATGACAAAAGTCTGGAAACAATAGAAATGTTTTTTTGGGGGGTGATTATATGTTTATAATTGAATACTGTGCAGTCTTTGGAAAGAAGAGGTGGATCTCCACGTGTGGATATGAAAATATGTTCAAGATAGTTAAAAAAAAAATAAAGAATTAAACAGTGTGTAAATTCCCATTTGTTGGGAATTGTGGGGGGAGGAGTAAAAGAAATTGTGGATACACAAACAGGTAGTATTACTTAGAGGCAGGTAGAATGGAAACAAAGAGAGATGTTTGGACGCTCTTTGAACAATTCCAAGTAAAAATTGATCATGGACATGTACTAGAATAATGAAATAATGCAAAGTAAAGGACAGATTTGAAAACCTATATATGTGGATGTAATGTGTTAAAACTGCCTGAATGTTGCAGATTAGGGGGAAGGAGGAGTCAAAGATGATGGCCCCCGATTTCAAACCTGGTGACAATTTTTAGTTCGCTTTTTTCTGACTGCCCCTCCTTTGTACACTTCACTGTTCCTTTCTCCTCAGCCAGAAGAGGTGACCTTAATGTGTCCTTCAGCCCTTGCTTACTCCCTAACTCCCTTCTTTCTTCCTTATGCTCTTTTTTTTTTTTCCCCTCATAGCTTCAGCTGTTATTTCTTTATGGATGACTTCTGCCTCTTACCCCTGCTCCGGATCTCTTTCTCAGCCTCCTATCCCCATGTCAGTTGCTGGCTATACAGTTGCACTAGAATGCTGTCGTGTCATGTCATGATCGTAATCTTAGTACAGTTATACAGTTCAAGTTCAGCTGCTGTTGCAAGGTATATGTCACCTAGGAAAAGTTGCTGAACTTCTGTAAGGGTCAGTTACCCCCTTTATAAATGGGAATAGCACTATTACTACTTCTCTTTCAGGGATATTATAAGCACTAAACGAATAATGATCTTCTAAAAGCAGTGCATTAACTAGGCCAGTTCATGATGATGTTTTCCTTGGTGTGGGGTGGAATGAAAGTAATTGAGATAATATGTCATCTGTCTACCTATCTACTTCTATTTCGTTTTTGACAGATATTCTGTTATGAGCCATCTTTTATCAAGGAAGGACTGTTCTGTATCATAAGAGTATATCTTCCGATTTTAATTCAGTACTACTTTGTTACTCAAACAAGAGTATATCTTCCGAACTTTTCGGTTTTAAAGATATTTTTTTTCAGTTATAAAACGATGTTGCTCATAGATAGTAGTCGTGGTTATTTTAATGTTCTCAGTTATTAGAAAATAAAAAGCCTGCAGCCCTACGTTCCGCCTCCCCCCATGGTTTCTCCTATTACATCTTGTATTAGTGTGGTGCATTTGTTATAATTGAGCTAATACAGATACATTATTATTAATTAAAACCCATAGTTTACATAAGGGTTCACTCTTTGTGTTTTGTGGGTTTTGACAAACATATAATGACATGTTTCCGCCATTACTGTATCATGCATAGTAGTTTCGCTGCCCTAAAAATCCTCTGTGCTCTGCCTATTTGTCTCTCCCCTCCTTTCACTGAACCCCTGGCAACCACTCATCTGTGTACAGTCTACATATATTTGCCTTTTCCAGAATGTCGTATAGTTGGAATCATCTAATACATAGCCAGATTGGCTTCTTTCACTTAACGGTATGCCTTTAAGTTTCCTCCCTTTCTTTTTTTTTTCTGTCTTGAAAACTCATTTCTTTTTACTCCTGAATAATATTCCTTTGTGGAGATGTACCGCAGTTTGTTTATCCATTCATTGTCTAAAAGACTTGGTTGCTTCCAAGTTTTCACAGTTAAGAACAGCTTGCATTTAAAATTATTTAAGATTCAAATTTGAAAGATTTTTTTGATTTTAGGTGTATTCATTCCTTGGGCTGCTGTAACAGAGTGCTGTGAGCTGAGTGGCTTAGAACACAGGAGTTTATTCTCTCACAGTTCCAGAGTGTGATATTGTGATATAATAAAACATATGTATTTTGGTCTTCATCCTCAGCTCCTGGACAGAGCTCCTAAAACCTTTGTAATTTACTAAGTGATAAGAACTGTAGGAGGATCTGTTGATATAATATTTGGTTTTGGTTTCTGGCTCCTGAAACAGTTCCAGAGTGATAAAAGTGAAAGAAACATCTTTTGTTATAACACACACCTTTCAACCATACCTGAGTTTATGGTATTAAGGTGACGTTTGGAAAGCCTCTAAGGATGGGGGCATGGTTGTCAGGGGAACCACCCTTATGACTAGAGGTTTGGAACTTTCATCCCCACTCCCTTCCCTGGGAAAGGAAGAGGGGCTAGAGTTTGATTTAATCATTAATCGCCAATGAGTGAATCAGTCATGTCTGAGTAATGAAGCCTCCATAGAAACATCCTAACTGAAAGGGTTTGGAGAGCTTCTGGACTGGTGAATCCTTGGAGGTGCTGGTAGGGTGATGTGCCTGCCCAGAGAGGGCTCAGAAATTACATACACCTTCTTACCTTGCACCTTACCTTCCGGGCTCTTCCAGCTGGCTGTTTCTGAGTTGTATCCTTTATAATAAACAGGTAAATGTGGATAAAGTGTAGCCCTGAGTTTTGTGAGCCATTCTAGCAAATTATTGAACTTGGGAGTGGAGTCATGGGAACCTGACTTATGGATGGTTGGTCAGATGTATAGGTGACTATACATCTAGGACTTTAGATTGGTGCTTGAAGTGGAGGTCAGTCGTATGGTCTGAGAGCCCTTAGGATGTGGAGTTTGCATAACTTGTGAGTATTAGTGTAATAATTGAATTGTAGGACACCCAGCTGGTGTTCACTGAGAATTGAAGAATTGTTTCCTATGGAAAAACCCACCATGTTCTGTATCCAGAAGTGTTGAGAGTAGAGTATGGAAAAGTGTTTTTCTTTTAGGAGGTTAGAATCTGAAGTCAAAGTGGCAAGATTGGTCTATACTTTTCCACGAGCTGTTGGTGAAGTCCAATAATCCTTGGTGTTCTTTGGCTCATAGAGCCATCACTTCAATCTGTGCCTCTGTCTTCACGTGGCATTCTCCCTGTATCTCTGGCAGTTATATCAGGTTGGGGGCTATCTGACTCCAGTATGTCCTCATCTTAACTAGTTACATCTGCAGTGACCCTATTTCCAAATTAGATCATATTCCCAGATACTGTCAGTCAGGACTTCAACCTATCTTTTTTGGGGGGGAGGAAGGCACAATCCAACTCACAGCATGAGTGATGCTTTCCAGACTGTTCGTCTTTAGATACTTACTCTTTTTTATTGTTGAATCATTGATGGTGATGTAATGTTATCCAACCTTTGGTGGTGGTGGTTTCAACTGAAAACCAACTTGTCCTTGGCAGTGTTATAATAAAAAAGGGCTTCCCTGTGCTCAAATTTGTACTTTCAAATATATAACCAATAAGATTTATCCCAGATGCCAGTTTGTGGTTCCACCCTGTTCAGATTTTTGTTTGTATGGTTCATTTGCCTATTTTGTGGTTTGTCAGTCAAGTAGTATAAAAAGTAAAGTAAAATAGATGTTAACAGTTTTGTTTTGTGTTTTTTTTTTTACTAGAATTATCCAATGAAGAATGAGTACTTAATTTTTTCCTTCACAGTTTTTAGTATATAAAGAAACTGTGGAGGAAAATTTGTAACTTCTGAAGACTCATTTTTCCCTTTCAAATGATTATAATGTAGTGTTTTGCAGATTTCCAAAGTATTCTTTCCTGTTTTTATATCATCTGATATTCCAAGTGAAAACTCACCCATAAACTTGCTCACATTGAGATAATCATTTATAGACAGGGTTTCTGAATTTCCTTTATAGTAATTTCCTGATTGGAGAGAAAGGAACAGAGGGGGAGAGAAAGGGAGGTAGCTTAAAGTCACATGGAAAGTTACTGAGCAGTTTGAAAATTGTTTGATTAAGAGGGTGTGAAAGAAAATGGGGAACATTTTCATTGGGGAGAGAGCAAAACTGAATTATGTTTTAGGAGTAAATGAATTATAAATTTCAGTCTGTATTGCAGGTTTTTTTTTTTTTTAACCAGTAAGATTTTAATATGATGGATAGAGTTTTTTTTGACAATAAGACAAGGATTAAATATTGTATAAAATGCTACCAAAGAGTAGACCTTATATCATCTTATGTACTCATACAGCCATTGTTCCCGAGGCAGGCAGGGATCTCATGTATCTGTATCACACACATTTTATGTATTCCAGGGAACTTCTCTCCTCCTCTCATATCTGAGTGTCCTATGACTTTTTCTACACTAAAGATATTTCCATGTTAATGCAGAAAGATGTAAGGAATCAGTCTGGGTTTGTTGTCTTCATTCTTCAGACCCCACTTTCGGAAGTTAGGCCGTGGTGTTTTTGAGTTGTCCTCTTGTTTTGTTGAATCTGTATTTCTTCTTTATTGCTGGAATATCTGAAATGCAATTCTTCTGAAATAAAAATCATAAAGCATTACTCAAATAATTGCTTGTGTTTGTTTCATAAGCTTAGGATCAAATCTGATCACTTCTTCCAACAAGTATCAAATATTCCTCTTTATTTCTACTACCTCAGAGTAATCCAGGATTTTGATATATGTCTCTTAGATTATTATAATTTGATCTTTATCATATTTAGTTTTGTATACCTCCTTAACAATGTCATTTACCTATCAGAGGCTTCCAATGATTTTCCTTTACATGACCATTCAAGTTTAAAATCCTTACTCCTACCCCCCCACCTTATATTTTATTATAAAATTTTCCAAATACACTATTGAGTTGGAGTTTTTTTTATATATTTTAGATTTTAACCCCATATCGGATTTGCAAATATTTTGTCCCATTCAGGTAGGTTGCCTTTTCATTTTGTTGCTGGTTTCCTTTGCTGTGCAGAACCTTTTTAATTTGGTATAGTTCCACGTGTTTATTTTTGCTTTTATTGCCTTTGCTTTTGGTGTCACATCCAAAAAACCATTGCCAAGACTGATGCCAAGGAGCTTACCGTGTTTTCATCTAGGAGTTTTATGGTTTCAGGTGTTAGGTTCAAATCCTTAATCTATTTTGAGTTGATTTTTGTGTATGGTATAAGATAGGGGTCTTTTGCACATAGCTGTCCAGTTTTCCCAGTACTATTTTTTGAGGAGACTATCCTTTCTCCATTGTATATTCTTGGCAACTTAGTTGTAATTAATTGACCATATATATGTGGGTTTATTTTTGAGCTGTGTATGCCACTTATCTTCGTGTCTGTTTTTATGCCAGTACCATACTGTTTTGATTACTATGGCTTTGTAATGTATTTTGAAATCAAGATGTGTGATCCCTCTAGCTTTGTTCTTTTTCAAAATCTCTTCGGCTACTTGAGATCTTTTGCGGTTCCATGTAAATGTTAGGATTTTTTTTTGTTCTATTTCTGTGAAAAGTGTCATTGGGATTTTGACAGAGATTGCATTGAACATTTATGTTTTTAATGCCACAGTTTACCTCTTTTTTATATTGTGTATTCATGAAGAAATTATACTGGCTACAGTTATTTTTAATATTCTTTTTCTTTAACCTTTATAATATAGTAAAGTGTTTAGCATACCATCCCATTACAGGATCAGTTTTCTGAATCTGACAATATATTAACCTTCACCAGTGAGATGTATATTTTCAAATGTTTTTATGTTTCTGTTAGTATTTTTTTCATTTCAGTTTGAAGAACTCCTTTCAGCATTTTTTGCAAGGCAGACCTAGTGGTGACAAACTCCCTCAGCATTTGTTTTTCTGGGAAAGTCTTTATTGCTTCTTCAATCCTGTCCTTCAAGCCTATCCTTCTGAAGGATACCTTTGCTGGATAAAAGATTCATGGCTAGCAGTTTTTTTCCTTTCAGTACTTTGAATATATCATTGTTGGGTTTGGTACTTGGGATGTCGAGGGTTTCTGTAGCTCTGAGGAGGGCATCTTGGGGTGAGGTTTTCCCGGTGACTCATGGGTGGGCTTCCTATTGGAGTACAGAACAGAGAACTGCATGCATCCCTTTCATGCCCTCTGAAATTCTTATCTGTCTCTTTCCGGAACTCCTCCTTTCTTCCTGTTGTGGAGCTCTTGTTTTAATACATTGGGTGCTGTGGAAGAGCGATGGGTTTCTTTAGCTGGGCCCTGACTAACTGATCTCCCTTTCCCCCATGGGAGGGGTCCCCAACCTGCTTTTTCTCAGAGCTGTGGAACCTTGTGGGGAGGGGTGATGTTGGCAAAGCTCATCTTACCCACTCTCATGTGTCCAGACTTCTTTTTTTCTTCCTTCCAGTGGAGTGCTGGAACTTCTCCTCTAGAAACCTGGACTTCTGTATAGGCTTTCTCATCCATGGGGATCTGCCCAAGTTGGTGTTTTCTAGGTGTTATAGCCAAGAAGGTTTGGAGTCCATTCACAGGCTCCTGCTGTTTCCATAGCCCGTACCAGGTTCTGTCTGCCTGTTACCTGTTGCACAAGTGGGTGAGGCTCCTCCTGGGCCCCTTGATTCCAGAGCTCCCGTGGAGGCACTTTTGTTCATGGGTAGGTGCCAAATTTTAGATGTGAAGGGGCAACAAAAATGAGGGCCATCTTAGGGTGCCATGATGTTGACATCACTCTTCTTGCTGCTTTCCTCAGAATAGTAAGATGCTTGCTATTTTGTACCTAAATTTTCAGGGGTGAGAGAGATTTATGACATGCAGTCTCAGATATTAATCCCTGTCTATTTTAGAGCAGAGGAAAAAAGCACCATGTGATTAGGCCACTGTGGAAAGAGACAGTAAAAACTTACCTTGATGCTACTAAGTGGATGATAAATATTTTTTACATTTTTTAAGTGTTTTTACATTTTAATAGCACCTTGCAAAGCCCTGTATGATGCAACTGTCTCATTTCATATTCACAAACCTGTAAGATAGATCTTGATAATATGAACGATGAAACTAAGATTCAGAGAGGTTAGTATGGGTGGCAGTAAATGGATTTTATTTTGGGGGGGCAGGAAGGTAGTTAAGATGTAAAACTTAAGTCTTTGCTATACATCACAAATTTCTTATACATAAGTTTTTATTTTGATTTCCCTTTTCAGCTTAATTATTGCCTCAGGTAATTTTTTTTCTTTTTTAAAAGCAGGACATGTGGGTTATATTTTTGGTAACTTAGCATATCTGACAGTAACTTCCTTTTGCCATCAAACATGTCAGAGAGGTCACACCATTTTCTTTCAAAGATCTGGTAACATTTTGTTACTGTTTTCTACAATGTAGTTTTACAGATAAATTGAAGCTGGCTTGATCTTGCTTTTGTATGCAACTTCCCCTAGACCTCTCTCTTTTGGCCTATATTCTCATAGGTTGTCTTTTAATTCTTACATTTCAAAAAAAAACTTGCTATGATTCACCTAGATATATCTCTGTTCATTGATTTTTTGGGGGGAGAAGGGGCAGAGGAAGAGGGAGAGAGAGAATCTTAAACAGGCTCCACACTTAGCCCGATGTGCGGCTCGATCTCACAATCCTGAGATCATAACCTGAGCTGAAATCAGTTGAGTCAGATAACAGACTGAGCCCCCTAGGTGCTCCTCTGTTCATTGATCTTTTTTTTTTTTTAAGATTGATTGATTGATTTATCAGAGAGAAAGAGAGAAACTGTGAGTGTGAGCACGAACAGGGGGAAATGCAGGCAGAGAGAGAAGCAGGCTCCCCAGTGTGGAAGGACCCTGATGTGGGGCTCGATCCCAGGAACCTGGGATCATGACCTGAGCTGAGGGCAGATGCTTAATTGACTGAGCCACCCAGGCATCCCTGTTCATTGATTTTTAGGTGGAACATGGCAAACTATTTTGATCAACAAACTTAGAAAATCTTTATTCATTTCAAAAGCATGTTCTTCAGTTGTATCTTGGATTATTGCTCCTATTCTGTTTTGATTTTTTTCTTTCAGGAAATAGAATTCTTTTATTGGTTCTTTTTTTTAATTTAATTTTTATTTTTTTTATTTTTCTTAATTTTTAAAAATAATCTTTATTTTGTTATATTAGTCACCATACAGTACATCCCCAGTTTTTGATGTAATGTTCCATGATTCATTATTTGCATATAACACCCAGTGCACCACGCAATATGTGTCCTCCTTAATACCCATCACCGGCCTTTCCCAATCCCCCACCCCCCTCCCCTCTGAAGCCCTCAGTTTTATTGGTTCTTTATTATCTTCCTTCATGGCTTTTATCTCTGTTTTTTCCTACAAATTCTTAGAGCAGTTTTCATGTTTGCCCTCAACATAAATGCTGTTTTCTGAATAACCAATTCAGTTCTTTATTATTTCCAACACAGATTTTGTCACTACATTTTAAAATTTTGCAATCATTCTTTATCTTACTCATTTTTCTTAGTCTCACTGTCTCTTTCCTTATGACTTTCTGTTTTTGCTTCTTAGGGAATATGGTTGATTTCCTTTTGGGTATACCAAATAGCTTATAAATGTTTCTACTAATGCCTATAGAGAATTCTATTCAGAAGACTGCTTTTTTGTTGAGCCTCAGGCTGATACCTCCTTTTCCTTTTCCAATAATTTTTTTTTTGTAGGCCCTGTTTTTTCTCTTCTATATAAGGATAGATTTGTTCATAGTCAGTGTTTGCCAACAAAGGATCTGGATTGCCCTTGGCCCTGCTCCATTCACTCTTTTGAGTTCCTTTTTCTATCTTCAGCTCTAAAGTGAGTTGTTTATGTATATCCTCTAGTCTATGCCTATTGTTAAAAGTCTGCCATCTGGGGCAGCTTTTCTGGGCAAATATGGTATCTTGACTGGCTTCTCTTCATTGCCTTGCTCTCCAACATTCTGGTCAGAGCAAGTATAAGAGAGCCCATGGCTCTCAACATGCACGACTTGCATGAGTCTCCCTGTCTCTTTTCTCACTTAATAAAGATTTACTTAGGAAGTTATGCCTCCTGAACCACCATGTGTTTGTGCCAGAACTGCCTTCCTATCTATTCATGTATATAACACACATTTTCTGGGCTTTGCAGTTTTTTTCTGAGCGTAGAAATATAGAAAGACAGTAAGTCCTAGGGAACAACACTGTAGCAGCTACAAGGATGTATACCTGTGCAGTGTAGGAACTCCTGCGGCTTTGTAAGGGGCATAATCTTTGTATTTCCAAGTCAGGTGGTAGATGACAGGCAAAGGATAAAGCATTTTATTTTATTTATTTTTAAAAGATTTTATTTATTTGAGAGAGAGAGTGTGTGTGCACGAGCAGGGAGAGGGGCAGAGAGAGACGGAGACTCCCGCTGAGCAGGGATTCCCAATGTGGGACTCAGTCCCAGAACCGCGGGATCATGACTTGAGCCGAAGGCAGACGCCTAACTGACTGAGCCACCTAGGCGTCCCAGGATAAAGCATTTTAGATGATCTTTCACATGTGTAACATGTTTGATTTTTGTTCTTTGTGTACTGTGTTAGTTGTTATTTGTATCTTTCAATCTAATTCTGTTGTTTTCGTAATTAGTAGAAATTCTTAACCAGATTCTAGTCATCAGTTGTTAGTCTGAATTTTTATTATTGTGATCAATAGAAAACACTTATTAAGTATATATTATATGTCAACACTGGTATAAATGCTTTAAATGTATTAACTCATTTGACACTTTTATGGGGCAGTATGATTATTATCATTGTATAGAGGCATAAAGAAGTTGAGCACTCTACCCAAGAGCACTTAGCATGTGGCACAGTCAGGATTTGAACCCAGGGAAAGTCTATATATTTGCGTGTTTCAAGTTTATATTCTGTTTTCTGCATCTGCATAGGCTCATTCTTTCTCCCTCTCTCCCTCCCTCCTCCTGCTCTCTTTCTTTCTTCTATGACTTCATAAAAGGCTGTATCATGAACTGGCAACTGGATGCCATTCAAAAATATAACCTTTTATGAGTTTTAGAATGGGAAATATAAAAAATTATGTGTGTATGTTTTAGTTCTTTAGGTATTGCATTAAGGTTACTTTATGAAACAAATAATTAAACTTTCAAAAGTATGATATAATTTGTTTAGATTGCAAGTTTATTAAACAGAATTAATTTGGTGTCTGTAGTTTTCAGTTTATTGGCCTTAGGTGAACATTGGGCTGTGGCAATAATGTCTAACTGTTTTGTCTAATCCTCCCTAAGCACCTAACTTAAAGTAAGGAATGACTTAATTATCAAGAAGAATTAGATTCATTAGATTAGTACTGCTCAAAATGGGTACCACTAGAAATATGACTGTTGAACACTTGAAATGTGGCTGGTCTAGATTGAGATGTGCTGTAAGTAGAAAATACACTCTAGATTTCAAAGGCATAGTATGAATAAAAGAATATAAAATACTCATTAATACTTTAAAAATACTAATTATATGTTGAAATGACAATATTTTTTATTTATTGGATTAAGTAAAATCTATTAGAATGAATTTTGCCTGTTCCTTTTTACTGTTTTAATGTGACTACTAGAAAATTAAAAATTACATATATGGCTTGTGTTCTATTTCTGTTCGGTATTGTGAAGTATGTAAGATATGATACCTCTTCTCTCAGAGTCTGGTAGCAAGAAAACAGATAAGCAGAGTGGTGTGGTCAGTGCTAGATAGGAGCTCATGCAGAAGAGACCTCTAACCGAATTTGAGGGCCTGCAGAAGTTGACCTTTAAAGCAGCAATAGTTTTTTTCTTCCTTTTTACCTTCCTTTGAAGACTCTAAGTCTACTTTTTGGACTGAAGGAAATAAGAGTCAGAAGCTACTTAAAAAAGTAAGCATCTTTTTTTTAGTGGTATTGGTTCTCAGTCTAATGAAAGGCATCAAGGTTGAAGGAGAAGGCCTGAGTCTGCACAGAGACCACTGCTCCAACCTCCCCCAGAACTGGCTTAGACAACCAATTTGATGCTGCTGTCCTTTGCTAAGTATGGAATACAGGTCAATTTGCGATCTATTGAGTTCAGGGTGTCTGGGGGACATCTGGTTGGGGAGAAACATTAGCAGTTGGATGAATGGAACCTAGAGTCCAAGAAAACTCTCGGCTGGCAGGATAGATTAAAGTTAGGTGAAGTCATAGATAAGGTATGAGATATCAGGAAGCGAATAACGTGAGATACGGACAAACCTCTGTGGAACAGGGAAGGTTGAAGAAAGGGAATTAAAGGTCATTGAAAAAGAATAGTCAGAGGAGGAAGAGTTTAACAGGACAGTATGCTTTCAAGAAGCAGGCAAGTATAGGTAGTGTCAAATGTCATTAAGAGAGAAAAATAAAGACTGAGAAATATTCGTTATCTTTAATAATGAGGAGGTGATTGGGAAGAAAGTGGGTTCCCTGGAAGGATTGGGTTGGGTGGCAAAGCCAGATTGCAGAATGTTGAGGAAATAATGGGAGCTAAAAAATTGGAGACGATGAAGATTATTGTTTGGTAGTGAAAGAGGCAGAGGTGGGGAGGCTCATGGTACCCAAGGGGATGTATTTATATTTAGCATATGACAGCATGTGTGCGTGCGTGTGTGTGTGTGTGTGTGTGTGTGTTCGTGTGCACATTGTAAATCCATTATACAGCCATGTTTCTGTATCTGTATATTCTTGGAATACAGTGTAGCGTCCACAGTGTAACGTCCTTTGTAAGGTAACTATTCAGTAACAGTTGTTGATCATGATTTTAATCTATTTAATATCTCTTTTTCAACAAGATACTTTATCACCATCATTTCCAAATTCTCTAAACATTAAATCTACATAAGAGCTTGATTTTATCTGGGTTTAAATGCACTAGGGCCCCTGAACATGGCTTAATGGAAAGAACATGGACTTTAAACTATAATTTATACCTACTAAACTATACTATACAGTCCACTAAACTATAGTTTATACGTAGATTCTGACTTGTTAGCTGTGTGATCTCGAACAAGTTAATTGTCGCTCCTGACCTGTTTTTCTTCATTTAGGAACTGAGGATAATAACACCTACCCTTTACAGGGCTGTCGTGGGATTCACTGAGAAAACATGTCAAGTGTTTTGTACAGTACCCTACTTAAAGTAGGCACTCAGTAAATGCTGGGTAGAAAAACAGCAACTTCACAAGTTGGACATGCCAACACCACAGTTTCTATAATTTGATTTAAAGTAGTATTTGTGATATAATGTTATAACTTTAAATAAGAGCAAGCATGCTCAATTGAAATTGGAGTGAAAAAGTAGCCTTTGAATAAAACATGTTTCTTTTCTTGCTCCCTCCTCCCCTTTCCAATCCAGGTCCTGAGGGAATCTAACAAATTAGCAGAAATGGAAGAACCACCCTTGCTTCCAGGAGAAAATATTAAAGACATGGGTCTGTAATGGTATTTTTTGTTGAATTTCCTTCTCCTTTCTGAGTGCACAGACTATTCAGTACTCTCAGTGTATAGAGAACAGGTTCACTGTCCAAGATACCTCCTGTCTGGCAGCACTCATTACTGCCACCCTTCCCAACATTTGGTGGGTCCTGTATGCCTAGATCCACTACACCTGCTGGTTATGTTTGTAGTTGGACTATAGGGAAACATGCAAATTGAATTATATTCTGCTTCTTCTCTGGTTTGCTTTACATTCATTGAAAGTAGGGGGCTTTTTTTTTTTTTTTAAACTTGCTGAATTTTCAAAAGAATATTTCATTAATTTGAATGACTGCAGTAAGATATTGGTTTGCCTAGATAAAACATTGGATTGTCACTTTGTATGAGTAATTTTTCTTATAACACATTCTTTCTTTCTGTTTATTTTTTCTACTCTGAATAAACTTGCGTCAGTTTTTGAATAAAGATATTTCATCTCCATTGCAAAGCAAGGTGTTTGCATCTAGGTGCTTTTCTTTTGCAGCCCAAAGAACTAAGCATTAACTTATTGTATGGACTAGAAACAAGCATTTAAGATTTTTTTTTGTCCTCATGCTTTTACTTTATTAAATCTATGTGGTAATCTACAAAATACCATAGATTTTAAGAAATAAAGTAGTGTGTTAGGAGAATAAATGGTTTCTTCGCCAAAGAAACACCACCTTTCATTTTATTGTTAATTTACAACATGTGGTAGAAGAGGAGCCAGGGAGGGAAATTGAGGAGTGAAGAGAGTGTGACATAGTAAGAACTAAAGAGAGCCAGACTGTACACTTAAACCTTTGTCCAGGTAGGTGCTTCACTTCTGCATGTCTGTATCTTGGATTCGGTGCTTCCTGTGCATTGAGGGCCATCTCACCATCTCTGCCCATCTAATGGATACCTGCCATTGGGGCACAACTTATATGCCTCTATTCCTTGAACCTTTTCTGATCCCACAGCCGAATGGACTTCCCCTTCATTGTATTACTTAGCATATGTTTTTCTGCCTCTCTTTCTGTACAGATTGCATGCTCTCGTTTATTACATTTGTTTGTATGTATTTTATATCCTTACAAATATGTATTTTCAAGGTTCATTTTAGTCTACCTCACAGAAAATATTATGGCTTCTTCCCCTGTGAACTCAGTGAAAATTTGAGAGGGTTAGTAAATCTAAGCTCTTTTGGTACCACTAGGCGGTATCAGTATTGCAAAATTTAGAGGAATACCTAGTATATTAAATATTCTGATTCAAAATAACCTATCTAGACTTGATTTTATGCAAAATTACTTTGAACATAAAGCGTAAGGCTAGAATAACCTAGATTATATTAATTCCTCTAAAAAAGACATTTAATTTTTAGTTGGTCTAATGTAAATCTGCAGTTTAGTTTTTTTAAAAGTTGGAGTAGTGTTAGGAACATCAACAACATACTAATTTAAGGAAGTAACAGTCTCAGAGTATTGTGGCCTGGGCATCTCAGAAGTAGAGATAGCCCCAGACTACAGTATTTCAACCTTTACACTTTAGAAGTCAGATGGTGCTATGTTAGTGGCTTAGCTTTGCATGACGTGATGGAAAGTGATTTGAATTTGTAATCAGAGGAACTGCTTTTAAGTCTTAATCTTTGCAGTTCCTGGTTCTGAAATATTAGGCTATTCGTTATACTTCTCTGAGCCCTGGTGTTCTCATCTAAAATTTATAGGTTTTATTATAGGTCTTATATACAAGGCTTGTTATGAAGGTTAAAGGAAGTACTCAGGTGAAAAATACTTTATAAACTTTGAAGTGCAAGGCCATCAGTGTTGGTTGTTACTACTGTCATTTACTCTGGTATGGCTCCCGGTCATAATCTCTTGTCTACTTGGTGCAAACCCTGCTAAGCATTAATTCTCCCTTCAGTGTGATTTAGCTGCCACCAGACTGAGAAGGAAGGATAAAGGGGGCAGAACAAATGATCAATGATAATAATAACATAGATATAAACCCTTATGTATGTATAGTACTTCCAATTTTGGAATCACTTTCATGAGTATTATCTCATGATTTTAGAATAAAAGGCAAGATGTAACAAAAACATGGGACGAAGGGGAACATATCTTGTGGCAGCATATAGAATAATGAGGTTGATTTTTCTTGTGTAAGTAAGAAAACTGGCTCTGGAAAGAATCCAGAAATGTTTTAGTAGCATTGAATAAAGCTTTTTCTACTTGAGGTAAAAATTTATAAGGGCAAGAAAGTATATGCAAGGGAAGTTTGTGTATCTTTCTATAATGATAGGTTTATTTAATTTTAAAAGTGTCCCTCTAAATGAAACATGCATTGAAAACAATGATTTAAAAAATGTAGCTCATACTTGAACATTCCTAAGGGAACTATTTTGAAGGTTAGAAATGTGTGTTATAAGATCAGTCTCATTTCAGATTCCATACAAAGTGTTCAGTCCTTCAAAGTGGTGAGTAAAAAGCAAAGTCAGGAAGTTGCAATACCTTATTAAATGTATTTTATGTCCCTACATTTTCCCAGAAGTCCTTTGGAAAGTTCTTAGCAGTTTGTTGCTCCTAGTTGTGCCTTACTTTCCGGAGCGATGAAGATATTTCTTTATTTGCTCATTTGCTGCTATAATGACATACCAGGGATTTATGACTATTTTAAGATATAAAAAAGTTTGTAGTGGGTATTATGAACTCTACCATATTAAATACTATTTTGAGCTAGTGGTAGCTGAGTTATACTGCTTAATTAATGAATGTTTTAAAAAGCATTATACTGTGCAGATTCATCATTTATCATTTAATAGAACAATGCTTGTGATTATTTCTCTATAAATTTTGACATCAGTTGCTTGGTCAGGAATATAATATCCTCTTATTTAATTATTACCTTTCTAAGAAATTATATTTCATATACATTGCATTTCTCCTACAGTATTTTCCCATTAGGAAATCAGTCAGGAGTTGCTGGTATTATGTATTTCAAATATATTTTTAGAGGAATGTTGACAAATTAGACCGACCAGAAGACAACCAGCAGATTGGTGAGGTGATCTAGAAACTAGATGACTGGTGACTGTGGCTTGCAACATTTGCAGTTGTTAACCACCATTACTACTACCCTTCCACCCACTACCCCAACTTCCACATGTATTTTATCCAGCAGGGATAGTGGCTAGCCTTGTCTCCTGTCTGAAGGTAGGGGTTATCTCTACCTCTTCAGTCCTTCCCAGATTTCTGCATGGTTAGAAGCCTGGATTTGGCTTCTGAGTTCTGTTGGAACACTGATTCTGTGATTTTTTTTTTTTTAAGCATAGATTAGAACAGCAATCAGAATTTTAGTAAATTTCACTTGTGAAAAGATGAGAGTGCAGTTTTTAATAATGGACTCTTTGCCTTTGCAGCCAAAGATGTGACTTATATATGTCCATTCACTGGTGCTGTACGAGGAACTCTGACTGTCACGAATTACAGGTTATATTTTAAAAGCATGGAACGGGTAAGACTTGTTTGATTAGATTTTTATATGTACATCTGTATGTTCTTTGCAGTTTTGTTCATTTCTGATCATCTTTAATTAAGGCATTTCTAATTAAGATAATTGTACAGTATCAATTGCTTAGTTTTAATTGTTTTTTTCTTTCCTTCCTTTAGGATCCCCCATTTGTTTTAGATGCCTCTCTTGGTGTGATAAGTAGAGTAGAAAAAATTGGTGGTGCTTCTAGTCGAGGTGAAAATTCTTATGGACTAGAAACTGTGTGTAAGGTAAATGGTTTATTTATGCAATTTTATTTGGTTTGAAAAGCTTTCAATTAAATAGAGCCTGGGTGTAGAAACTGGTTTCCAAACTGTCAAGTACATTTCATACTGGAATATCATCCTAGAAGACAACAACAACATTTAAGAGTAATAAAAGGTGATCTATCATGAATTAGGCTTAAATTCTTTTGGACCCAGTACACGGTACTTTGACATTGATTATTTCATAATGTTGAGCCTCGAAAAATCTGAAGTAGACAAGGTAGACATTATTACCTTTAATTTACAAATTAGAAACATAGGCTGAGTGGTTAAGGCATAGGACTTTGTAGTGGAAGAACTGGCTCAGGTACATTCATCATAACCTGTCTTTCCTATTTCTACTTCTCATAATTTTTCTGCTTCCTGAAACAATGGTGTGGAAAACTTGACATTATAAATCTTCCCTATTTTCTTACCTAACTCCTGTTCTTTTTTTTTTTTTTCCTCATGATCAGCTCTGTTTTATTTTCCTCCCCATATTTATCTTTGCCATGAATATTCTCTAACTCGGAGAATTTAACTGTTGTACCTTTTAAGAAAATTTTAATTCCAGTGTAGCTAATATACAGTGTTATATTAGTTTCAGGTGGACAATATAGTGATTCAGCAGTTCCATATGCTACTCAGTGCTCATCAAGATAAGTGTACTCTTAATCCCCTTCACCTATTTCACCCTCCCTGCCACCCATCTCCCCTCTGGTAACCATCGATTCTCTATAGTTAAGAGCCTGTTTCTTGGCTTGTCTCTTTTTTTTTTTTTCTTTGTTCATTTGTTTTGTTTCTTAAATTCCACATATGAGTGAAATCATATGGTATTTGTCTTTCTCTGGCTAGATTATTTCGCTTAGCATTATACTAACTCCATCCATGTCATTGCAAATGGCAAGATTTCATTCTTATGCCTGAGTAATACACCATTCTCTCTCTGTTTGTACATCATCTTCTTTATCCATTCATCTACTGATGGACACTTGGGCTGCTTCCCTAGTTTAGCTATTGCAAATAATGCTGCAGTAAACATAGGGATGCATGTATCTGTCTGAATTAGTGTTTTTGTGTTCTTTGGGTAAATACCCAGTAATGTGTTTACTGGATTGTAGGGTATTCTGTTATTAATTTTTTGAGGAACTTCCATACTGTTTTCCATAGTGGTTGCACCATTTTGCATTCCCACCAACAGTGCATGAGGGTTTCTTTTTCTCTACATCCTCACCAACACTTGTTGTTTCTTGAGTTTTTGATTTTAGCCATTCTGACAGGTGTAGGAGCTATCCCATTGTTTTGATGATGTTTAACTTGTATTCCTTAAGTGCATTGGTACTTGAATGAAACTTAGATTTTTACACTTTCATTATTCTGTTCAGTCATAGATATTTCATACCTGGTGCCACTTCAATAGGTCTCTCTTCTCATTATGGCCTAATTAACACCTGTGCACATTTCAGTTTTAGATCACCTTATTTTTTTTTTCCTGCTGTTCTGCCAGTGCCAAAAGTAAAAGCAGCAGCACGTGCATAACTTTCAAGTTACTTTCTTATGCTAATCTTAGAAGTCCTGTAAATCTAGTAATAAAGGTAATGACTAAGTAATTATTTTTATGCGTTTTCCTTCGTAGTCAGAAGGGCTCTAAGAGTATAAGAGCTGCCAACCATGTGTCGAGCACATTGTCTCCTGATCACTTTTCTGTAATCTAATAGTAAATAGAGCATAGAATATGAGAGGACATGAAAGAGGAAGATTTTGAAGTCTTGATGCTTTTAAATATAATTTTTTCCATGGAACAAGATCATTACTGACAAACCCAAACATTCGTAGGGGTACTTTTAGAGAACTTTGTGATTAACAGTGATTATGAATATCTCTACTAGTTGTAAAGATATTTACTGAGGAAAAAACAAGGTATCAGCTCAGGTTTCCGCACATGTTTGTTTTAAAATAAGGTAAAGCTAACGTCCTAGTTTTGGGTCAGCTTTGTAATAAAATGTCCTATTTGTTCATGTACTGCAGGTGCATTAGAGTGCAGTGTTCCTGTATTCAGTTTTACAGAATGGGGTATAATAAAGCTATTTTGAATTCTGCTTAGATTAAAACACTTAGATAAGATGGGTAGTCTTGAAATTATTCTTAATCCCCAAGTTTTTCTTGGTGCAGTTAAGATGTCAGTAAACCAGAGCATAAATATCTATATTGAGCCTGAGCATAGAAAATTGCTTGAGGACAAATAACAAAAGGGAGCCTGGGGCTTTAGAGCTGATCGTAGAGCCAGGATGATATCAACCAAACATTTGAGAGTTTATCTGCCGGGAGATGTTTGAAGAACTTGGACAAAGAGAGGAGGAAGAGATTTAAGCAGAGTTTGATTCTATCAGTCTAGTAGCAGGAAACTTAATGAAGATCCAATGAAAAGAAGGGATCATAAGTAGGAAAGTTATCACCAGGCATAATGGGAACAAAGACACTTACGAAATACAACAAGAGCTAATCAGGTTTTTTAATAGGGAAATTCATGACAAGAAATGGGCTTTCCCAGGGAAGTGACAAACAATGAGCTGTGTATCAGTCATGATAGTGAGCCTCAGATACAGTATCTCTGATCAGGTGATGTCTCCTTTACTGGCTTATCTTGAGTAAATAAGCAGAAATAAAATTTCTGTCCTCTGAATTTTGCCTTGTATTAGAGCGCCTTGTGGGTTTTTTTTATCTTTCAATAAGGCATTGTGATTTCCCTGCCTCCAGGAGCTGTTTTCTTATTTTTGTATCCCACATTCACAGATCTTAATATTTTACAAGATAGTTGCAAGTTACCTTATGTGTTCATTAAATAACAGATGAACAAGGATCGATAACTTGGATCCTAAATCTCTTCTAGGATATTCGGAATTTACGGTTTGCTCATAAACCTGAGGGGCGAACAAGAAGATCCATTTTTGAGAATCTAATGAAATATGCATTTCCTGTCTCTAATAACCTGGTAAGATGTTTTTATCTTTGAAAAATGTGTATTGTAATTTTTGATGTAGTGTAAAGAAACTTATTTAGGCTACCTAGAATCTGCATTTGTGATCCTACTTGCCATTAACCCACATGCATAATTTAGGTTTCATCTAATCTCTTGGAGCAGTTTCTCTTAGGTATGAAATGAGAAGCTGGACCAGCTGATTTCTGAGGTCCATTCCTGCTCGCTGACATTCTGTAATTATATGCTCTTTCTGCAGAGGGCGTTCCCACGATGAAAAGCTATCTGTGGTCTTCATTAGGATTTGAAATCTCCTTTTTACTTTTTTCTAAAGATTGTATTTATTTGAAATCTCCTTTTAAACTAGGAGCTGAGAGTTAAGTCTAGCAATTTTAGGAGGAAAGAGTGGGCAAATACTTAGCTGAGTTCCTGCTATCTGCTAGTAATGGTGCTCCCTCATTAATGTTATATAATCTAACTTCCACATTAGTCCTGTGGTGGTAAATAGTATTTATCCCTATTAGAGTTGTAACCAGGGGCAGGTAAGCAATTAACTCAAGGGCACAACTAGTAGAGAGTAAAATTTGTAATCAGTACTGGGTTTTTGACTCTTGTTTAAATGTTTTTCATCATAGTTGTTTCTGTCATTCTGTCTACATAAATGATAAATTAGATTTTCTTTTTTGGCATTGATCGCATGCCAAAAAATAATATGTTTATTCAGTATGTTTTAGAAAATGTAGCATTAACTTCAGCTGCTTAACTGCTGACATCTGTGATATTGAACTACTTAATTATATCAGAAGATGTCTTTCGTTCTGTAAACCCTTTGATTATTTAGAAGAAACCTAAACAGCTTATATCTGAAGGAAATATGGTGATTATGTTAGCATCTGATGCATTTTGGTGGTGGGCCTTTTTGCTTTTCTATGTATTTGAAAAATATGAAAAAACGATACGTTTTCAAAATTGTAAAACAAGAGCCAAAACAACAATATAGAAAAAGGACACCACTACAAAATATCCTTGCCGATAAGTAAATGAAAACTTTGGGTATGATAAGGATTCATTTCTGATTCATGCCCTCCTGGAATGTCTTTTTGTAGCTATTAACTCTTTTTACTGTTTTGTAGCCTGTTTTTGCTTTTGAATACAAAGAAGTATTTCCTGAAAATGGGTGGAAGCTATATGACTCTCTTTTAGAGTATAGAAGACAGGTATGTACTTTTGTTCTTTCAGCTTTAATATTCTGCATTATATTCATTAAAACAAAAAACTTAAGGGTAGAAGTATATAACTTTATATAGTTGTGTGGGTTTTGTTGTTGTTTAATGAAGGCTAATCCTGATTTCTTGTCTACCTTTCAGTTTCTTTAAACTGTTTTGAGACTATGTTAGTGATCTTTTATGAATCTTTACTTATCTAAGAGCTAACAAGTAAATCAGCTTATTAAAAAATGCTTAATAATGATAAAAATTAAATGGTAAATATATTTACATTTTACTATTCGTATATGCCATTCAACATTATTCACTCACCTTTTTCTCTCTTGGATATCCTATAATATAATTCTGAAAATATTTCATAGTTTATATAAAAATTTCATTCTGCTTATAACTTAGCTCCCCGTGAAATTTTGGAAGTTTTAGGTCTTCATAGAGGACACACTTATACATAAAATATTAACAAATCAAATCTGATAGTATACAATAGAGATAATACATCATGACTAAGGTGGGTTGGTTTACTATGAGAAAACTTATCAGTGTGATTTACCACAGTAAGAGATGAAAGCAGAATTCAGCCTGGAAATCTGTGTGACAGTCTGTCATCCCCCCTATTCTCTCTCAGTACACCACTTGCCAGAGCCCTTTACTGAATATTTAAACTCTGCCTAAAATAGTCTTTAACTTTCTGCATGTTCACTCTGCTTTCTTGAGAATTTAAGTTCAGACACATTGGTTGTTTCTTTGCTAATCATTAGATTTGAGATCCAGATTATTCTAGAATTCAGATACGAAAATGAGCTGTGATTTTTGAATTTAGATTTCAAACACTGCGTTTGAATTACAGAGCTTCTAATTTACTTAAGTTTGTTTCACAAAGCAAGGAAAAGTAAAATCCACCACTGGAGAACTAAAGATACCAAATGGTTTGAAGTATCGTTTGTTGCTCAATAGCATGTGGCCAGTAAAATTGAAAATTGCTTATTCAGTTATGAAGCCATCAGCTTGGCAAAGTATGAAGCAGAATGCGCAATAAGTGGATCAACTAAAAATTAAGAGTCTACAAGTAACTTTGCAAGATTTTTGCTAATTCAAAAAGCCAATGTCAGATTTAGGTGGGAAAGTAATCAGAAAGTCCAACAAATGTCCTGAGAATTGTCAAAATGTGAAATATTATCTCGGAATCTGGGCAAGAACTGCCATCAACATAGAACTTTGGAAAGCAGGTGAGATAACTGTGTCCACAGAAAAGAAATAAGTTATTATGGAAAAGAGAATATAAATCAAAGAGTAAATAAACAACTATACCCCTACAGAAGGAGAATTACGAGATTAGGAAATGTGGCTGTCAGACTAGAGCACTGAACTCTACATGAAATGATACAGATGCTTTGTGATCTTTGACTTACTAGATGAAGTTTTGACTTTTTTTCCTGCAGAGCTAGACACTGTCTCTGAGGCAACTAAGCTCAGGGGTTGATTTTGATGTATATTAAGTTTATTATAGAAGAAAATGAAGGTAATCTTTTAATATAAACCTTAAGACCAAAGATAACACATCAGAGTATTCTTTTTGTTCTTTTCAATTAAAAAAATTAAAAGTGGTAACACTTGCACTCTGTATAAAATTCAGAAGTTGAATTTGAATTGAATTTGAATTGAAAGGTAGGTCTCCCTCCTGGGACAACCTTGTCCCCCAGCCAGCCCAGTTCTTCTCTCTTTAGGAAATAATGTTGCTGGTTATCTGTGTATGCTTTCAGAGATTTTATGCCTTCTTTTTCATTTAATGTATTTTGGAGGATACATACTGTCTCAGAACATACAGATCTGCCTATTTTTTTCTTTTAAGTTGAAGTATAATTCACATACCATAAAACGTACCACTTTAAAATACAGTGTACTGCCTTTTAACATATGCACAAAGTTGTGCAACTATTACCACAGTCAAATTCCAGTGAGCTTGAATCATATCTCTAGCTCTTACTTAGTTCCCAGTCTTAGGTATGTGTTCTTGAATGAGTCATTTATGTCACAGTGCCTTTATTTTTTACTTGGTCATAGGAACTGCATTATAGGAATGTTTGAAGGATTAGTAATATACAGGAAGGTATTTTATTAACCAAAGAGATCTATCCAAGTGATTATTATTGTTTTTATTACTTTGTAAAGCTCTAAACACAGAACTCCTGACTGGCGAGCTTCATCGTGTGCAGCCGCTAGAACACGAGAGGACAGCCACGTTAATTCTGTAGACCTATATATTATAGTGCTGATCATACATAATTTTTAATGGGCCAAATTGTTAATAATTTTATTTAAATTTGTTGTGTTAAGAACATGTTTCTTTTGATGCATGTGGTGATTATACAGAGGACCCTTGAAATTTGTGGATAAGATCAAGAAAAATCCAGTTGCAAAAACAGTAAAAATCAGTCTTAAGGAAATAAACATGGCCTTCTGCAGAAATATTCAATCATAAGGTAGATAGATGTGTTGCTTAACAAATTTGGAAAACCCTCAAGTCCAGTCAAGGAAAACAGACTTTATCCTCAGCATTGGAATGTAAATAGCTAAGGACAGCTATAATCCAGTTAATTGGGTTGTAATTTGACTCTGACAAATGGATACATTAACTAAAGGACAATGATTTGTAGGGAGATTATAAAAATGTATGCCAAAGATCCGTAGTTGTCCGTATGTCTTTAGCACTGTCTACAAAGAGTATATGCTGACTAGTCAACTCCACTTTCCCATTTGGAAGGCAGTTCCTTTAGTGGAGATAGGTGTATCACCTTATCTAAAAATAGGAAGACAATATGCATTAGTATAAGTTAAGTCAGTGACTCTACCCCCACCCTGCCTGTTTCCTGAAGAATGTGACGCAGTCCCACTGGTAATAGTAGTTCTCCCCGGCAGTGATTTTTTAAGGATACAAGAAGGGATTGAGCTATGAGAGTACCTCCCTGGGTTGGGATGTACATTAGGATCTCAGGTGGTGTATGCTTCTCCGGTGATCCGACCATTTTAGCTCTGACTCCATGTTTGCTAAGAAAACTTGAGAAACTAATTTTGCTTCTTATGAAGGCTTCCTTGTGGTTCATTGATTTATTCATTAATCATTCCTTCCTTCACTCATCCATCCATCCATCCAATTTATGTAGCACTACATTTACTGGTGGCTAAATCCATGAAACAGGCAGACACAATCCTGACTTCCAAAAAGCATATATTTAGTGGAGGATTCAAAGAAGTAAACTGACGATTAAAATATACAGTGATGGGGCGCCTGGGTAGCGCAGTCGTTAAAGCGTCTGCCTTCGGCTCAGGGCGTGATCCCGGCGTATCGGGATCGAGCCCCACATCAGGCTCCTCCGCTGGGAGCTTGCTTCTTCCTCTCCCACTCCCCCTGCTGTGTTCCCTCTCTCGCTGGCTGTCTCTCTCTGTCAAATAAATAAATAAAATCTTAAAATAAAATAAAATAAAATATACAGTGATGAATACAGTGACTGATAAAGCAGGTACTCGAGTGAGAGAGTATGAAGCCCTTTGGGAACTGAAAATATTGGTATAGACTTGACTCAAGACTGGAGTGGTGAGAGATCAGACTGGGGAAAGCTGGAGTGTGAAGGGCTGGGCTTTGCTGAGTAGCATAAAGGAATTTCTTTCACAGTTTTATTAAGAAAGAATTGACATACATCACTGTGTAAGTTTAAGGTACACAGCATGACGGTTTGATTTACATATGTTGTGAAATGATGACCAGAATCAGTTCAGCTAACATCCATCTTCTCATATAGACAGACTAAAAAGAAAGAAAAAAGGAAACAATTTTCTCCTTTTGAGGAGAACACATAGGATTTACTCTCAGCAACTTTCCTATATATCATACAGCGGTGTTAGTTACAGTAATCATGCTGTACATTACATCCCAATAGTCATTTCTCTTATAATGGGAGTTTGTACCCTTTTGCCACCTGACCGCTTTCCTCCAGTTTTCATTCCCCCAACCACAAGTCTTTTCTATGGCAGCTGAACCAATTTACAACCCCTCAACAGGGTTTTCTTTCTTCACATCCACACCAACATTTGTCATCTCTTTATTTTTTTTATTTTTTATTTTATCATGGCCATTCTTATACATCTGAGGTGATAGCTCATGGTGGTTTTAATTTGCATTTACCTAATGACTATATTGAGAATCTTTTCATTTGCTATTGGCCTTTCATATCTTTTTTTTGAAGAAATGTTCATCAGGTCCTTCGACCATTGAATTTTTTTTTTTTTTATTTGAGTAGAGCTGACATGTAGTGTTACATTAGTTTCAGGTGTACAACATAGTGATTTGGTTTTTGCTGCTGTGTTGCATGAGTTATATATCTTGGCTATTAACCCCTTATTAGATACACAGTTTACAAATATTTTTTTCCATTCTGTAGGTTGTCTTTTCACTTTGTTGATGATTTCTTTTGCCGTACAGAAACTTTTTAGTTTGATGTGGTCCCACTTGTTTTATATTTGTTTCTTGTGCTTTTGGTATCATATCCAAAAAAATTGTTGCTAAGCTCCATGTCAAGGAGCTCTATTCCTGTATTTTCTTCTAGGGCTTTCATGGTTGTTCATATCAGTTGTAATGTCTCCTTTTTCATTTATAATTTTGTTGATTAAGACCCTTTCTCTTTTTTCCTTGGTTAGTCTAAGAGTTTGCCAACTTTATCTTTTCAGGGAACCAACACTTAGTTTGGTTGATCTTTTTTCCCCCCTTCTTTTCTGTTTTATTTATTTCTGCTCTGATCTTTATTGTTTCCTTCTGCTGATTTTGGGCTCAGTTTGTTCTTCTTTTAGTTACTTAAGATATACACTTAGGTTGTTAATGTGGGATTTTTCTTCTTTTTTTTTTTTAAGATTTATTTATTTATTAGAGGGGGCAGGGAAGGGCAGAAGGAGAGGGAGAAAGAATCCCAAGCAGACCCCACTCTGAGCGTGGAGCCCATCGCAGGGCTCAAATTAACAACCCTGAGATCACAACCTGAGCCAAAACCAAGAGTTGGATGCCTAACCGACTGCGCCCCCCAGGCGCCCTAGATTTTTCTTGCTTCTTAATGTATGCATTTATTGCTATGAACTCCCCTTTTAGAAGGCTTATGCTACGTCCTACAACTTCTGGTATGTTGTGTTTCCACTTTTGTTTGTACAGACTTTATTTCCCCTTTAATTTGTTCCCTGACCAAATGGTTGTTGGTTGTTCAGGAGAATGTTGTTTAATTTCTTTATGTTTGTGAATTTTTCAGTTTTCCTCCTGTTAGTGATTTCTAGTTTTAGGCCATTATAGACAGAGAAGATACCTAGTATGATTTTAGTCTTCTTGAATTTGCTAAGACATGTTTTGTGACCTAACATGTGGTCTATAGTAGAAAGTGTAACATGTGCACTTCAGAAGAATGTGTATTCTGCTGCTGTTGGATAGAGTATTCTGTATGTACCTGTTAGGTCTATTTTTACCATAGTGTTGTTCAAATCCTCTGATTTCTTATTGATTTTCTGTCTGGATGATCTATCCATTGTTGACAATGGTGTATGTCAGTTATTATTACTGTATTATTACTATTACTGTATTACTGTTTATTTTTCCTTTTGCTCTGTTAGTTTTTGCTTTGTACATCTAGGAGCTCCAAAGTTGAGCACAGAAATATTTACAGTTGTTTTATCTTATATATTGTCCTTTTTCTCATTATATCATGACTTTTTCTCTCTATACTATTGTTAAAAGTCTCTTTTGCCTAAGTGTGGCTACCCCTCTTTTTTTGTTTATCGTTTGCTTGCAATGTCTTTTTCCATCTTTTCATTCCCAGTCTATGTGAGTCTTTGAGGCTAAAGTGCGTCTCTTACAGGCAGCATATTGTTGGATCTTATTTTTTTTATCCATTTAGTCATACTGCATCTTTTAATTGGAGAATTTAATTGGTTTCTGTTTAAAGTAATTATTAATACGGTAAGGACTTACTGTTGCCACTTTGTTAATTGGTTCCTGGTTGTTTTGTAGATTAATTGCTCCTTGTTTCTTATCTTGCAGTCTCTTTCTTTCTTTCTTTCTTTCTTTCTTTCTTTCTTTCTTTCTTTCTTGTGGTTTGATGTCTTTTGGTATCAATACACTTTGACTTCTTTATCACGTTTTTTGTGATTACTACAGAATTTTCCCTGTGGTTACCATAAGGTTACATAAAATATCTTACACTTTTAACACGCCATTTTAAGCTGATAACAAGTTAATGTCAGTAGAACTTAACAAACTTTATATTTTTACTGCTCTTCCCCCTTATATTTTAGGTTATTACTGTTATAAATTACATGTTTTTTGTATTGTGTAACTAATAACAGATTATTGTAGTTATGGTTACTTTTACTATGTTCTTTTTTTAACTTTCCGACTAGAGTTGTAAGTGAATTACATGCCACTGTTACCATATTGCAGAATATAACTATGACTGCATATCTACCATTACCCAATGAGGTTTATACTACCTTTCTATGTTTTATGATGCTAATTAGCATTCTTTCACTTGTACTCAGTATTTACCATTTCTTATAAGGCAGATCTGGTAATAATGAACTCCCTCAACTTTTGTTTGTGAAAAGTCTACCCTTCCCTCAATTCTGAAGGACAGTTTTACTGGCTATAGAATTCTTGGCTGAGTTATTTTCTTTGAATATTTTGAGTATGTCATCCTATTCTCTCCTGGCCTAAAACGTTTCTGTTGAGAAATCTTCCACTATTCCTACGGGGGTGCCGTTGAATGGAAGCTCACTCTTCTCTCATTGCTTTTAAAATTGTTTGCCTTTGACTTCTGATGGTTTTTTATTTGTTTTTGTTTTTTAGATTTTTAAACTTATTTATTTGACAGAGAGAGCACATGCGTGTACATGCAGGGGGAGTGGCAGGAAGAGGGAGAAGGAGGCAGAGGGAGAGGGAGAAGCAGGCTCCCCACTGAGCAAGGAGCCTGATGTGGGGCTTGATCCCAGGACTCTGGGATCATGACCTGAGCTGAAGGTAGAGGATTAACTGACTGAGCCACCCAGGTGCCCTGAGTTCTGAGGTTTTAATTATAATGTGTCTCAGTGTATCCCTGTTCAGGTTCAACATATTTAGGGTACTTTGAGCCTCATGGATCTGGATGTCCATTTCTTTTGCCAGATTCAGGACATTTTCAGTCACTATTGTCTTAAATATACTTTCTATCCCTTTTTCTTTTCTTCTGGGATTCCCATAATGTGACTATTGTTTCTTTACGTTGTGTCACATAATTCCTGTAGGCTTTCTTCCTCACTGTTTTTCATTCTTTTTTTCTTTTTGTTTTTCTGACTGGTTAATTTTTTTTTTTTAAGATTTTATTTATTTATTTGTCAGAGAGAGAGAGAGCAAGAGAGCACAAGCAGGGGGAGCTGCTGGCAGAGGGGGAAGCAGGCTCCCTGCTGAGCAAGGATCCCCATATGCGGAACTCAATCCCAGGACCCTGGGATCATGACCTCAGCTGAAGGCAGATGCTTAACTGACTGAGCCACCCAGACATCTCTGACTGGTTAATTTCTAATATCTTATCCTCCAGGTCCCTGATTCTTTTGGATGGTTGAGTCTGCTTTTGAAACTGTTGAATTCTTCAGCTCAGTTATTGTATTTTTCCACTCTAGGATTTCTGGATTTTTGTTCATTTGTTTTGTTTTTTATGCCTGCTCTTTTCTTGTGAAACTTCTTGTTTTGCTCATCACTGTTTTCCTAATTTTGTTTGTCTGTGTGTTCTTACAGCTCATTAAATTTCATTAAGAGGATAATTCTGAATTCCTTTTCTGACAGTTCATATCTTTCCATTTCTTTAGGGTCAATTATTGGAGCTTTGTTAGTTTCCTTTGGTGATATCAAATTTACCTGATTTTTCATGATTCTTAATTCTTTACATTGGTATCTGCACATTTGAGTGATTGGGCTTTTCTTCCAGAATTTATAGGTTTTCTTTGGCAGAGACCATTCTTCACTAATCAGTTCAGTTTGGGTGTCTGGGAATGTCTGCTGGTACTGTCCTTGGGCAAGCGGGACCTACTGTTATGGTCTGTTTTGGGGTGAGGCAACTGTTTGAACTCTGGGGACAGAGATTGGGAAGGATTTGCTGCTGCTTCAGAGCAGTTGGATGGGGTTGCTGGCTTGGTTCCCTACCCAAGTGAGGCTGTAGCATGGGCTCTACAGTTACCTGGATTCTCCGGTCAGGTGTACTAGATTGCTGGGACTGGATACTGTATTCAGTTGTAGTTGGGGCTATTAATTAGCTTTCCTGACCTGGCAAGACAGCATGATGGGACCCAGGGCTCATTGTTTGGGGACCCAAATCAGGCCTTACCGTTCTGCGAATTCCCTGGTCAAGCAAGGCCACTGGTTTTACTCTGCACACTGGAGAAGTCATGGGCTGTGTGCTCTGTTCAAGTGTCACTGTACATAGGGCTGTTGGATAGGCTGTGGAGCTTCTTGTGTTCTCTAGTTAGGTTCCCTGGCCAGACAGACTGAGAGCTATATTCAGCAATGAGCAGGGCAGTGAGTTGGATTCCCTTCCTGGGTGCGGCAGGAGAAACAGCTCTAAAGCCGGTAAAACTCTTTGTTGTGTTAACTCAAGCTGATCTAGATCCCAAGTTCCCTTAGCAAACAGGGCCACTAGCTTTGTTCTGCAAAATCTTGGCTATCTGCCACTTCTTGGCTTGAGTACCGTTGGACTACACTGCTACCATGAGTTGTTGCCAGCCCTTTCTGGTCAGGTGGGGCTAACTGGTCAGTCTGTGTTTTAGCCTCCTTGCCTTGGTGGGAGGGGAAGGGACCTTTCTAGTTACTCTCAATTTCCCAACAAGCTCAGTGTTGGGAAGGGCCAAGAGCTACCCTCAGCCCCAGCTAAGAATTAATTCCACTGCTTGGGAATGCTGCATTCCCAGTCTTGGCATTGCTCTGGCAGCAGTCAGCTCTGCTCTCCTGTCTCCCTGTCCACACTGCTTCCTGTTTTTGCTAGTCATTTGGTCAGATGGGGTGGGAAGACACTTTGTGGTGTGTGGGGCTATGATTTAGCTTCTGGCCTGGGGATGGACAAACTGAATTCTAGGGCTGGCAAAACTTCTCGTTTGAGGGTCCAAATTAGAGACTTCTGCACCCTGCTGTGTTCCCTGGTCATTATGTACGTCCCTGACTCCACTATGTAGCTGAGCAAAACCATCCATATGGATTACTCCTTGGCCCCAGGAGGTATGAACTCAGTTTGTCAAGATCCATGTGCTGGTTGCTGTAAGCCCTTCCCCACTTCTCCATCACAGTCAGATTCCCAGTGGTTGAGCCCCACAGAATCCCCTGTGGTTCCTATGGTGCAGTATCAGAGTAGGGGCTCCCACAAGGTGACCCACAATGCTGGCGAGGTGCTGGCTTTCTCCTCTGGCTCAGGGGACACCTCTCTTTGTGGTGCTGGGCTGGCCTGGAAGGGAGGGACAGTGCAGTCAACATGTAGCCACTTGTCTTACCCTTCCTTCTAATGCAGTCTTTCCGAGTCTCTGAAGTGCAGGAAATGCTTCAGTCCCGTTTTCGAGAATTCTCTCAGTGCTGTCTTGTTCTTGAATGGTTGATAGTTGTTCTTGTGTGGGGGAGTGAAGTCAGGAACACCTATGTTGCCATCTTGGTGACATCACTCCTCTCCATAAAGGAGTTATGCTTCATGTGAAAAGGAATAGGTAACCACTGTTAGTTTTTAGACAGAGAAATGGCATAACTTGCTTCTTAGATGGTTATTGTAGAGGCAGCATGGAGAATAGATTGCAGAGGGACAGGAGAGGAGCGATAGTGGCCTGAATTAGGGAACTTGCAATGAGGATTGAAAATAGTGAACAGAGTTTTCTTTTGGTATTTTTAGAAGAAAAAAATCATAGAAATTAGTCGCTGATTGGATGTAAGGGGGTAAGGGAAGGGATGCGTTAAACATGGCATCTAAGGTTTTTGCTTGAATATCACCTCTATAAACTTGCCAGTTCACTGTCCTTTTTTGTTATAGCATGGAAGTGTATTTTTAAGCCTTTAATTCTTTCCTTTATAAATAAGGATCTTACCTGAATTGTTTAGTATACAAAAAAGTTGTGGAAAGCAAGGAGAGGGTGATGTATATCATAAGAAGTAGGTTGGAACAAGGCTAATTAAATAAGATATAAATAGAGTGTAAGGCACCGGTAAAGAAACATACCATGGCTCAGAATTCATGGAAACTCTATTGATGATATTTACCATATGATTACGGGGAGGGAATTTTCTCTCTTTTCTTAATGTTAATATCCTCTTGGGTGTTTGGCAGTCACTTGAGAAATACCTCTTTAAAGGAGAATACAGGAGGGAGGGAAAAAGATGGCAGAGGAGCAGAGGACCCTTTTTTTCAGCTGGTCCCCTGAATCGAGCTGGATATCTACCAGACCATCCTGAACACCCACAAAATCAGCCTGAGACATAGGAAGATACACCTGGATCTTTACAAACGAACATCTCCAGCGCTGAGTATTGAGGTACGAAGCGGGGAGCCGTGAATCCGTGCTCAGATATGGGAAGATAAACGGAAGTGGGGGGAGCTCCCATAAAATGCCACAGGGTTGCAGATTGGATAAAAAGACATGACCCATCCATTTGCTTTCTACAAGAAACTCATTTTGAACCTAAAGATACATCCAGACTGAAGGAAAAGGGATGGAAAACCATTTTTCGTGCCAATGGACCTCAAAAGAAAGCTGGGGTAGCAATTCTCATATCAGACAGATTAGATTTTAAACTAAAGATTGTAGTTAGAGATACAGAAGAACACTATATTATTGTTAAAGGATGTATCCAACAAGTGGATATGACAATTATAAATATCTATGCCCCCAACAGGGGAGGAGCAAGATACACAAGCCAAATCTTAACCAGAATAAAGAGACATATAGGTAATAATACGTTAATAGTGGGGGACCTCAATACTCTGCTCTCAGCAATAGACAGATCACCTAAGCAGAAAATCAACAAAGAAACAAGAGCTTTGAATGACATACTGGACCAGATGGACCTCATAGATATATACAGAGCACTACACCCCAGAAAAACAGAATATTCATTCTTTTCGAATGCGCATGGAACTTTCTCCAGAATAGACCATATACTGGGTCACAAAACAGGTCTCAACCGATACCAAAAGACTGAGATTATTCCCTGCGTATTGTCAGACCACAATGCTTTGAAACTGGAACTCAATCACAAGGAAAAATTTGGAAGAAACTCAAACACTTGGAAACTAAGAACCATCGTGCTCAAGAATGATTGGGCAAACCAGGTAATTAAGAAAGAGTTTAAACAATTTCTGGAGACCAACAAAAATGAAAACGCATCGGTCCAAAACCTATGGGGCACTGCAAAGGCAGTCCAAAGGGGAAAATGCATAGCCATCCAGGCCTCACTCAAAAGAATAGAAAAACCTAAAATGCAGTTTTTATATTCTCACCTCAAGAAGCTGGAGCTGGAACAGAAGAACAGGCCTAACCCACCCAGGAGAAGGCAGGTGATCAATGAATTAGAAACCAGGAGCACAGTGGAGCAGATCAACAGAACTAGAAACTGGTTCTTTGAAAGAATAAATAAGATAGATAAGCCACTGGCCAGACATATTCAAAAGAACAGAGAAAGGACCCAAATTAATAAAATTATGAATGAAAGGGGAGAGATCATGAACAACACCAATGAAATAGGAAGGATCATTAGAAACTTTTATCAGCAGCTTTATGCCAATAAATTAAACAACCTGGAAGAAATGGATGACTTCCTGGAAATCTATAAACTACCAAGACTGAAACAGGAAGAAATTGATTATTTAAACAGACCGATTAATTAGGAAGAGATTGAAGCAGTGATCAGAAAACCTCCCCAGGGCCTGACGGATTCCCCAGGGAATTCTACCAAACATTCAAAGAAGAAATAATACCTATTCTCCTGAAGCTGTTTCAAAAAATAGAAACAGAAGGAAAACTACCAAATTCATTTTATGGGGCCAGTATTACCTTGATCCCCAAACCAGGCAAAGACCCCATCAAAAAGGAGAATTACAGAACAATATCCCTGAGGAATAGGAATGCCAAAATTCTCAACAAGATCCTAGCTAATAGGATCCACCAGTACATTAAAAGGATTATCCATCATGATCAAGTGGGATTCATCCCTGGGATGCAAGGGTGGTTCAACATTCGCAAATCAATCAGTGTGATAGATCATATCAACAAGAGTCAAGAACCATACAATCCTCTCAACTGATGCAGAAAAAGCATTTGACAAAATACAGCATCCTTTCCTGATTAAAACCCTTCAGAGTGTAGGGATAGAGCGTACATTCCTCAATTTCATTAAAAACCATCTATGAAAAGCCTATAGCGGATATCATTCTCAATGGGGAAAAGCTGGAAGCCTTTCCCTTAAGATCAGGAACACGACAAGGATGCCCGATCTCGCCATTATTATTCAACATAGTACTAGAAGTCCTTGCAACAGCAATCAGACAACAAAAAGGGATAAAAGGTATTCCAATCGGCAAAGAAGAAGTCAAACTGTCTCTCTTCGCAGATGACATGATACTCTATATGGAAAACCCGAAAGACTCTACCCCCAAATTACTAGAACTTATAGAGCAATTCAGTAATGTGGCGAGATACAAAGTCAATGCTCAGAAATTAGTTGCATTTCTATGCATGAACAATGAGACTGAAGAAAGAGAAATTAGGGAATCCATTCCATTTACAATAGCACCAAAAACCATACATTACCTTGGAATTAACTTAACCAGAGAGGTAAAGGATCTATATTCTAGAAACTACAGATCACTCTTGAAAGACATTGAAGAAGACACAAAAAGATGGAAAAATATTCCATGCTCATGGATCGGAAGAATTAACATAGTTAAAATGTCCATGCTACCCAGAGCAATCTACACTTTCAATGCCATCCCAATCAAAATACCAATGACATTTTTCAAAGAACTGGAACAAATAGTCCTTAAATTTGTATGGAACCAGAAAAGGCCCCGAATCGCCAAGGAACTGTTGAAAAGGAAAAACAAAGCTGGGGGCATCACAATGCCAGATTTCGAGCTGTACTACAAGGCTGTGATCACAGAGACAGCATGGTACTGGCACAAAAACAGACACATAGACCAATGGAACAGAATAGGGAACCCAGAAATGCACCCGTGGCTCTTTGGGCAACTAATCTTTGACAAAGCAGGAAAAAACATCCAGTGGAAAAAAGACAGTCTCCAATAAATGGTGCTGGGAAAATTGGACAGGTAAATGCGAAAGAATGAAACTTGACCACTCTCTCACACAAAGATAAACTCCAAATGGATGAAAGACCACTTTCTCACACAAAGATAAACTCCAAATGGATGAAAGACTTCGATGTGAGACAGGAATGCATCAAAATCATAGAGGAGAACATAGGCTGCAACCTCTTTGACACCTGCCACAGCACCTTTTTTCATGACACATCTCCAAAGGTAAGAGAAACAAAAGAAAAAATGAACTTGTGGGCCTTCATCAAGATAAAAAGCTTTTGCACAGCCAAGGAAACAGTCAAAGAAACTATGAGGCAGGCCACAGGATGGGAGAAGATTTTGCAAATGACACTACAGATAAAAGACTGGTATCCAAGATCTACAAAGAACTTCTCAAACTCAATACACAAGACACAAATAATCAAATCAAAAAATGGGCAGAAGATATGAACAGACACTTTTCCAATGAAGGCATACAAATGGCTAACAGACACATGAAAAAATGTTCAAAATCATTAGCTATCAGGGAAATTCAAATCAAAACCACTTTTGAGATACCACCTTACACCAGCTAGAATGTCAAAAATTAACAAGTCAGGAAACAACAAATGTTGAAGAGGATGTGATGAAAGGGGATCCCTCTTACACTGTTGGTGGGAATGCAAGTTGGTACAGCCACTTTGCAAAATAGTGTGGAGGTCCCTTCAAAAGTTAAAAATAGAGCTACCCTATGACCCAGCCATTGCACTACTGGGCGTTTACCCCAAAGATACAGACGTAGTGAAGAGAAGGGCCATATGCACCCCAATGTTCATAGCAGCATTGTCCGCAATAGCTAAATTGTGGAAGGAGCCGAGATACCCTTCAACACATGACTGGATTAAGAAGATGTGGTCCATATATACAATGGAATATTACTCAGCCATCAGAAAGAACGATTACACAACATTTGCAGCAACATGGACGGGATTGGAGGAGATTATGCTAAGTGAAATAAGTCAAGCAGAGAAAGACAATTATAATACAGTTTCACTCATTTATGGAACATAAGAAATTGTAGGAAGATCGGTAGGAGAAGGAAGGGAGAAGGAAGGGAAGAATGAAGGGGGGGTAAACAGAAGGGGCAGTGAACCATGAGAGACTATGGACTCTGGGAAACAAACTGAGGGCTTCAGAGGGGAGGGGAGTGCGGGACTGGTATAGGCCGGTGATGGGTATTAAGGTGGGCACATATTGTATGCTGTACTGGGTGTTATACGCAAATAATGAATCATGGAACATTACATCAAAAACTAAGGATATACTGTATGGTGACTAACATAATAAAAAATTATTATAAAAAAAAGGAAAATAAAGGAGAGTACATTCTTCCCTTTGATTTCAGATTTTTATAACAATTCTGTGAACCAGGATACTGATTTTTCTTTTTTTAGGAACAATGTACTTTTAAATAAAGAGGATAGTTGTAGAATGTACATGGAGTTCTTGATTACCTCCTTTGCTTCTTCATCTGTCAAATGTAGTTAACAAAACCCAGATACAATATGTGCATGTGTGTGTGCAGAGAGGCTGCTGACATGTACTGGCGCATAATAGGTACTCAATAAAGGGTTTTTTTTTTAAAACTATAATTTGATTTCTTTCAATTCTTTCTTTTTCTGATTATATGAATTGTTGGGGGCCATAAAATTTTAAATATGTATATTTTCTTAATTCCAGTTAATTTAATAGCTTTATTTTCTGTAGAATGAAAGAGAAAAGTTTTAAGTATCTTATTTAGGTAACCCTGTATGTGAAGTTGTAGACTAATTATAGCTAATATTGAAGGATCAAATGAGAGCTGAATAATTGATGTGTTTTTAAAAACTTTTAAAAAGTATTTCTTGCCTCTTGGTTTTGCCATCTGTTACTCCCTTGCTTTTATAATATGTGTTAGATTAGCGACATTCCATTAGTGCTATAATGTAGGAGGGAAAACTTTAAGTATATAAATGATAAATATATGTATAGTGTTCTCGCGGATACTGGGTACCCGCTCCCTGAAATTTCTTTATGTAGATGAATGGCAGCAAAATCAATCATCCAGTCAATCTGAATGAAACTTTTGTTTTTGTTTTTAAGACAGGGGACATTTGCAGTCTTACTGTGTCCTTCCTTCCCATTGGAGATATTTAACACAGACCCAGCAATCTATCAGTGTTTAATGATTTAAGAAATCTTTCAGTATATAAATGAGCATCAACATAAACACAGATCCCTACATTAAAGTAGCTCATCCTAAAAGCCTGCTCACTACAGGTAGACAGTAACTATTCCAGGAACTTAAGAGACAGATAGTGGAGATAAGAGAGGTTAAATAAGATGGCTTTTATTTCAGTATCTTTTAATATTTTAGGTGGTAATTTGTCTTATGTTCTATTTCACATGTAGGGAATTCCGAATGAGAGCTGGAGAATAACAAAGATAAATGAACGCTATGAGCTCTGTGATACATATCCTGCCCTTTTGGTTGTGCCAGCAAATATTCCTGATGAAGAATTAAAGAGAGTGGCATCCTTCAGATCAAGGGGCCGTATCCCAGTAAGTGTGAAGCTTTGATGAGACTTTGCAAATGCTTTTGTACTCTATGCAATGCTGAGATTAATGAATGGGAGAATGGATGCAGGATAAAAATAGCTACAGCAACATGTCTTTTATGGGGATTTTAGAGAATGAGTTATTTAGTAAAATTAAAACTGGAGGCAAGATTTAAATTAAAAGAGTTTCTGTAGAGTCTGACATGGGTAGGAGAGAACTGCACAGAATTGTGATACTTAACTTGAAAACAAAGTTGGCTCTTTATTGTTCACTGTTTCTTTGTTTTATTATATATTCTTTAATCATGGTGGTAAATGCTCTTTTCCTTTAAATCCTAGAAAGAAGAAAACTTTACAAATTTATGATGAATTACCATGTTTTAGAAAGATCAGCTCAAATAATTTTAGGCACAAAATTCATAGGTTTTGAAGACTTTACAGTTGGATAGTTTGCTGCTTTAGTAATAAAACTTTAAGGGGTTTACTTAACCCCCTTTTAATGTACTTTGATTCTAGAGACAACACTTCTGAATAATCATGACTTCCATAAATCAATACCTGATTAAAGGATTAGACCAAATTTTCCATAAGCCAGAGTTAGCTTGAAAGAAAGTGATGATTTTTATAGGAGTCTTTAGTTAGCCTTTCATGGTTAGGCTTTGGAACCAGTCAGAAAGCAGAAATTTATAGAGTAATGTTTTTGAGAAGAATTCTAAACAGAGAAATATATAAAGAGTGTGTCACTATTTTCCCCCATTAAGGTTTTATCATGGATTCATCCTGAAAGTCAAGCCACTATCACTCGGTGTAGCCAGCCAATGGTAGGAGTGAGTGGAAAGCGAAGCAAAGAAGATGAAAAATACCTTCAAGCTATCATGGACTCCAATGCCCAATCTCATAAAATCTTTATATTTGATGCCCGGCCAAGTGTCAATGCTGTTGCCAATAAGGTGAGATTGTGTTTCAGTAATTAAGATTACAATTATGTTTCATGAATTGGCTGGGTTTGGTGGGAGCCACAAAGAGTAGTAGAAAGATTTCAGACTCTCCAGTGACAAAGACGTAGATTCTAATACCGGCTGTCCTCCTTGATGGTATGACTTTGAGTTAGTTATTCAATTTCTGTCTTTTTTTCTTTTAAGATTGATTGATTTTAGAGAGCAAGAGTGAGGGACAGAGAGAGAATCTCGAACAGACTCCCCACTGAGTGCGGAGCCTGACATGGGGCTTGATCTCATGCCCCTGAGATCATGACCTGAGCCAAAACCAAGAGTCGGACCCTTAACTGACTGAGCCACCCAGGTGCCCTTAGTTAGTTGATCTTTTAATTTTATATTTGTTCACTTTTTGTTGAAGTACAGTTGAGGTACAACATTGTATTAGTTACAGGTTTACCACATATTTCAGTATTTGTATAGATTATGAAATGATCACCACATCAAGTCTGTTTACTATCTGTCACCATACCGATTTATAACATACTGTCCTTATAATGAAAACTTTTAAGATTTACCTTCTTAGCAGCTTTCAAATTCACAATAACTATATTATTGTAGTCCCCATGTAGTATGTTACATTCTCATGACATTTATTTTATAACTGGAAATTTGTGCCTCCTTATCTCCACCAATTTTGTTCCCTGACAAACCCTTCAACCACCAATCTGTTCTCTGTTTCTATGAGTCTTGTTTGTTTGTTCATTTGTTTTGTTTTTTAGATTCCATATATAAGTGAAATGATACAAAATTTGTCTTTCTCTGACTTATTTCACTTAGCATGATACTCTTGAGGTCCATTTATATTGTCATAAATGGCAAGATTTAATTTCTTTTTATGGCTGAGTAGTATTCCATTTTGTGTACACACACACACACACACACACACAGACACACACACACACACACACATGTACACAATCTTCTTTATCATCCACTGATGGACATATAGGTTCTTTCCATATCTTGGCTATGATAAACAATGCTGCAGTGAACATAGCATGCACAGATCTTTTGGGATTAGTGGTGTTGTTTTCTTTCAGTAAATACCCAGAAGTAGAATTGCTGGATTGCATAGTGTTTCTAGTTTTAAGTTTTTGAGGAACCTTCATAGTGTTTTCCATCATGTTTATTTTTTTGATAATAGCCATTTTGACAGATATGCGGTTGTATCTCATTGTGGTTATAATTTGAATTTCCTGATGATTAGTGATGTTGAGCATCTTTTCATGTGCCTGTTGGCCATCTGTTGTCTTCTTTGGAGAAATGTCTATTCAAATCCTCTGCCTATTTTTCAATTGGATTATTTTTTGTTATTGTTATTGAGTTGTATGGGTTCATTATGTATTTTGGATATTAACCTCTTATCTGATATATGATTTGCAAATATCTTCTCTCATTCACTAGTGAGAAGCTCCCTTTGCTATGCAGAAACTTTTTAATTTGATGTAGTTCCATTTGTTTATTTTTGCTTTTGTTGCCATTGCTTCTGGAGTAGGAGCCAAAAAGAGATCACTAAGACCAATGTCATGAAGCTTATCACTTTAGTTTTCTTCTAAGAAATTTTTGGTTTCTGGTCTTAGAGTCAAGTCTTTCATCTATTATCAAGTGGATTTTTGTGTATGGTGTAAGAAAGTAGTTCAGTTTCATTCTTTGCATGTGGCTGTCCAGTTTTCTGAGCAAAGTTACTGAAAGAGACTGTCCTTTCCCCTTTCATATCCCTGCCTCCTTTGTTGTGTATTAACTGACCATGTATACATGGGGTTCATTTCTGGGCTTTGTGTTCTGTTCTGTTGTTCTGTATATCTGTTTTCATGCCAATACCAAACTGTTTTGATTATTATAGCTTTGTAGTATAGCTTAAAATCAGCATGATGCCTCCAGCTTTGTTCTTCTTTCTCAGGGTAATGGATATTTTGTGGTTCCATACAAATTTTAGGATTGTTCTATGTCTGTGAAAAATGCCATTGGAATTTTGATAGGGATGGCATTGAATCTGTAGATTGCTTTGGGAAATACATTTTTCAAATTAATTTTTCAAGTCCATGAGCTTGTAGTAGCTTTCCATTTATTTGTGTCTTCTTCAGTTTCTTTCATCAGTGTCTTATAGTTTGCAGTGTAAAGGTTTTTCACCTTAAATTTAGTTCTAAGTATTTTATTTTTTTCAATGCAGTTATAAAGGGGATTGTTTTCTTAATTCTCTGATAGTTCATTGTTAATGTATTAACATGTAATAGATTTTATATATTGATTTTGTACCCCACAACTTCACTGAATTCATTTATTAGTTCTAATAGTTTTTTGGGTAGAGTCTTTAGGGTTTTCTCTATATAAAATTATGTCCACAAAAAGTGACAATTTGACTTCTTCCTTTCCAATTTCGATGGCTTTTATTTCTTTTTCTGATTAATTGCTCTGGCTAGGACTTCCAATACTGTGTTGCATAAAAGTGGTGAGAGTGCATATCCTTGTCTTGTTTCTGAATCTAAAAGAAAAACTTTCAACTTTTCACTATTAAGTATGATAGTTGTGGGCTTGTTATACATGGCCTTTATTACTTTTTTGAGTCGTTGTCATGAATGTATGTTGAATTTTGTCAAATGCTTTTTCTGCATCTTTTGAGATGATTATGATTTTTATTCTTAATTTTGTCAATGTGTTATATTACATTGAGTGTTCTGTAGATGTTGAACCATCCTTACATCCCTGGAATAAATCCTACTTGATCGTGGTGTATGATCTTTTAAAATATTGTTGATTTGGTAATATTCTGTTGAGGATTTTTATATCTGTGTTCATTATGGATACTAGCCTGTAATTAATTAATTAATTAATTAATCTTTTCTTTTCTTTTCTTTTCTTTTCTTTTCTTTCTTTTGTCATCCGTTTTTGGTGTCAGGGTAATGCTGGTCTCATAAAATTGGTTTGGTATTGTTCCTGCCTCTTCAGTTTTGTAAGTGTTTGAAAAGGATAGGTAATTAAATCTTCTTTGTATATTTGGTAGAATTTACTGGTGAAGCTGTCCAGTACTGGACTTTTGTTTGTTGGGGAGTTTTTGATTACTGATACACTTTCTTTACTAGTAATCCATCTATCCAGATTTTCTGTTTTCTTCCTGATTCAGGCTTGGAAGAGTCTGTTTCTAGGAATTTATCCTTTTTTTTTTTTTTTCTAGGTTGTCTGGTTTATTGCTATGTAATAATAGTTCATAGTAGTAGTCTCTTATGATCCTTTGTATTTCTTTGGTATCAGTCGGGACTTAACCTCTTTTACTTTTGATTTTATTTATTTGAGCCCTCCCTCTTTTTTCTTAGCGTGTCTACTAAAGGTTCATTGATTTTATTAATCTGGCTTAGTTTCATTGATCTTTTCTATTATGTTTTTAGTGTCTGTTTCATTTTTCCACTCTGATCTTTATTAGTTTCCTCTTCTGATTTTGGGCTTACTTTATTTAGGTATAGAGTTAGATTGCTTATTTAATATTTTCTTATTTCTTCAGTTAGGCCTGTATTGCTAGGAATTTGCCTCTTAAGATTGTTTTTGCTGCATCCTATAGATTATGGTGTGTTATATTTCCATTTCATTTGTCGCAAGGTATTTTACATTTCTTCTTTGATTTCTTTGTTGACCCATTGGTTGTTCAGTACCATGTTTTTGCTTTGTGGTTACCCTGAGGCTCATATATTACTACCTTTATACGTAACAGTCTATGTTAAGATGATAGCAGGTTAAGTTTGAATGCATTTTAAAACTATACTTTTACTCCCCCCGACACATTTTATGTTTTTGATGTCACATTTACAACTTTTTATTTTGTGTATCCTTTAATTGTTTATTGTGGTTATAGTTATTTTCACTATTTTTTTAACCTTCATGCTAACTTTGTAAATTATTAATGCACTATGTTTATTATAGATTTGTCTTTACAAGTGAAATTTTTACTTTCATATTTTTTTGTTATTAATTAGTACCCTTTCTTTTCTGCTTAAAGAAGTCCCTTTAACATTTTTTGTAAGTCTGATAAACTCTTTTAGCTTTTGTTTGTCTGGAAAGCTCTTAATCTCTTCTTTATAATATTGTCAGAAAGAATATTCTTGGTAGGAAGGGTTTCCTTTCAGTACTTTGAATATATCATGCCACTCTCTTCTGGCCTACACAGTTTCTGCTAAAAATACTGCTGATTGTCTTATAGAGGTTTCTTTGTTTATAACAAGTTGTTTTTCTCTTGCTATCTTTAAGATTCTCTCCTTATCCTTAACTTTCGACATTTTAATTATAATGTGACTTGGTATGGCTCTTTTGGGGTTTATCTTATTTGCAACTCTCTGGACTTCCTGGACTGAAATGTCTATTTCTTTCTCTAGGAAAGTTTTCAGCCATTATTTCTTCAAATAAGTTTTCTGTCCCTTTCTGTTGCTCTTCTCCTGGTGCCCCTATAATGCAAACACCATTTTAGTTTGTGTTGACTGATAGGTCCCTTAAGTTATGTTCACATTTTAAAAGTTCTTTTTTGTTTTTCCTTCTCTTTTTGGATGAATTCCACTTCCTTGTCTTCCAGATCACTGATTTTATCTTCTGTTTTATCTGGTCTGATGTTGAACCACTCTTGCATTTTTCAGTTTAATTATTGTATTCTTCAGTTATGTGACTTCTGTTTGGTTCTTTCTAAAATTTTCTATATTTTTGTTGAAGTTCTTATTGTGTTCATCCATTCTTCAAGTTTGGTGAACACCTTACTGTGTTCATCCATTCTTCAAGTTTGGTGAACACTTTTATGACCATTACTTTGAACTCTTTATCTGGTAAATTATTTATCTCCATTTCGTTAAGGTTTTTTTTCTGGTGTTTTAGTTTGTTTTTTCATGTGGAACATATTTTTCTTTTTCCTCATTTTGCCTGAGTCTCTGTATTTCTGTGTATTAGGTGAAAAAACAGCTATGTTTCCTAGTCTTGCAGGAGTGGCGTTGTTTGGGAGATGAGTCTTATCATTTAAGCTTGGGCTAGTTTTTGGTTGTTTTTCAAATCTTTTTGATTGTCTAAGCAGCCTGGTGTTTTTTTGGTAGGTCCCAGTTGTTGAGGGTGTACCAAGACCTTGAGTATTCCAGGGGGAGAGATCTTAGTCATCTCCATGTTTCAGGCTGATTGGAAGCTAGACCCTCAGGCAGCATCTTTTAAGATAGGCAAATATATACAGTCATATGGGACTGCAGTTATAGACCTTGCTGGCCTCCAGACCAAGTGATCTGGAGGTGTGCCCTTAGTGACAATTGCAAAATTTGAGGCTTTGGACAAGTATATGGGCTTTTTTTTGTGGAGCTACTGGTGAGCTATAGCAGGGCATAGTGAGAGCTCATAGATAGATAGTATCCCTCACCTTATATTTTCTGAGAGCATTTCCATAGCCTCTAGATGTGTTACAAATCTGATGCCTTTCCCTGAGGCTGAAGCTCTAGATCTAGTAGGTAGGCCGTTTTCAGAGGAAGACTGAGATGTATTTAAGTCTACTGACTGTACAATGCTCCGAGGCTGGTAGTCTACCAAGATATGCATCTCCAAATGTTTCAGACCCATAGAGCCCAGAAACACAATCCCCCTTGGCCACCAGAGTCGTGCACTCAGTGGGTGTCCCCTACGTGGGCTTCACATGCACCAGCTGGCTTTGATGGAGCCAAAGTGAAGTGGCATGTGGGGATGGGGTATTTAATCTTTTTAGACCTTCATTTGCTCATTTGTAAAATGAGAACAATAATAGCTAACAGGGTTGTTTTGGGGGCAAAACTCATCTAATAAAAAGTAGTGCATAACCCTATGCTCATGTACATAATAAATAAGTATTCAGCAATTATTAGTTTTCTTCTCCCTTCTCCTGACTTGACAGCTAACTGAGCTTATGACTCAGGAATTGGAAATTGGAAATAGGAATTGGAAAGCAGTATTCTCAGTGACCAGGGGTGCCTTCTTCTCATTGGCCTCCACCTAATCAAGTTATTCACACTGAAGACTTGCAATTATAGCTAGAGCAGTAGGCCTGGTTTCTGCTGTAGAACAAATATTTACATTGTGGAAATAGAAATTTTTGTCCAGTTACAAAATCTACCATAGGAGAGGGAGAGAGAAGAGATATAATTTAGCTTTAGTAAGTTACCTTTTTAACCCCCAGAAGCAATGTCTGTATTATAGAATCAGCTAATGCAGATAAGCGAAAAGAAGAACATATTTTAAAACACTCTAAATCCTGTAACACCACTAAACTTTGGTTGTTCTTCCAGACCTATGAATATATGCATGCACATGTATATTTGAAGCAGTGGGATAATTGTAGCTTCCTTTTTAAAACATTGACCCTGTATCTTTCAGTGCCAATGAACATCTATATACGACATTATTTTAATGGTACAATAACTAATAATATCAACTGTTATTGGATATTTAGGTTATTTCTGGGTTTTTTGCTTTTATAAACAATGCTGGGATGATCATCCTTTTAATTAAATTACGGTGCCTGTGCCTAAGTATTTCCATCCTATGTAGTGTTTTGAAGGCATTTTGAGTTCCAGGCATTCTCTATTAAACTGTAAATGTTTCCCCTTAAGGGAGAAATGAGATAATGTGTATGTGAAGCTTGCAACACAGGGACTGGCATATATTTTTCCAGTAAATATTTGTTCCCCTTCTGAAACTTTACTCCGAATTAGCAAGAGCGAGACGTAGTATGTTTTCTAGCATGAGAGGAGAAGGAAAGAAAAATGTAATGTAGAAAAGGTGGTAAGGCAAAGTGTTATATTCCATATCTTATTTTTTAAAGCATTCTGATACATATTTCAGTATGCAAATCCCCTCTTTTTTTGAAGACTGGTATATTTTACTTATTATTACATTTTTCTGGTTACAAGATATGTACTAGACAGTATAGAAAAACTCAGCAGGTATAAATAAAGAAAGGAAATAAAAATCGCCCATATCTACTAATATCTTGCTATATTTTTCTCCATTATTTTTTTGGTGCACTTACATGTTGGTTATTTTGTTTCTTTGTTTTTCTCTTAATACTATAGGAATTATTTCTTCTAATACAATATTCTTGAAAAATAATAGTACTCATTACAGTTGTGTCATTATTCATTTAGTCATTTTTCTATTGGGTGTTTAAGTGTTTAGTATTTTAAATCTAACTGAAATAAATATCTTTTATTGGCATCTTTATTTCCTTAAAAGAGTATCCTAGATACACAAAGACAGTATCAAAATTTAAAATATGTGTTTTTTAAGAGTTTTGTTACATACAGTCAATATTCTTCAGTAAAGTTGATTCAGTTTATCAGCCTGATGTCTTTCCTCCCGGTTTTATTGAGATATAATTGATGTAGAACATTGCATAAGTTTAAGGTGTACAGTATAATGATTTTATATGTGTATATATTATGAAATGGTCACTACAATAAGTTTAGTTAACACCCATCATCTCATATAATTACAAATTTCTTTTTCCTTGTGATGAGAACTTGTAAAGTCTGTTTTCTTAGCAACTTTCAAACATACAATATAGTCTGGTTAACCATAGTCATCACGTTTTACATGTTATCCCTAGAACTTATCTTTTAAGTGGAAGTTTGTACCTTTTGATTACCTTCACCCAACCCCCACATCTATTCCCCCTTTTTAATTTGCAAAAATGTACATCCTTGTTGCAACAAATATTTGTAACCTGAACTCTCAGAACATTTTTATAACTTAATATGAATATGACAGATCCTTTTGCAGTCATGACCCATGTCAAGAATTATAACTTTGGCAGCACTAAGTCTTCCTTGGGCTCCCTGCTTCAATCAAGTTCAACCTCTGAACCTTACTAAAAGTAACTGCTATCCTAACTTTTATAATAATCATCTTGTTGCATTTCTTTATATTTCATTACTGAAGTGTATATCCCTAGACTCTAGTTTAGCCTTGTTTTTTTTTTTTTAATATTGTGTTTGATATGTGTTTTAAGTCTCTCTTCATCTGTAATCTTCCCATTGTCCATCACTTTCTTTTCTTGACATTTTATCTGTAGAGTTTTCCATAGTCCCGAGTTTTGCTGTTGCATTATGGTATGGTTCAGCTTTTTTCTGTCCTTTGAATTTCTTTTACATGAATTTAGAGGTTTGTTCAGATCCAGGTTTGATACCTTTGCAAGGCTATAGGGAACATAAGAGGAGGCACATCATTTGTGGCTGATTCTCTTTTTTGGGGTGTTAGCAGCTGTTAATGCTCAGTGCCTAGACACATTAACTCACTGTGATTGCAAAATGATGGTGTTGTAATTTCATGATTTCTCTTTCAGCTATTGGTTGAACTCTTTCTATAAAGAAACATTTTCTTTTATCTATATTTTGGTTAACCAGCAATTTAGGTCCATTTTTCCAGTGATGAGCTTACTTCCTGTCATCCCATGAAGGTGACTAATTTTTTAAAGTATCATTATGAATGTGTGTATTTAAACATATTCAACATTTTCTAATCCATCACAGATAATATTTTTTTGAAGGTAAAATTTCTCATTTTTGGTCAGAGGGAGGCTTTTCAAGTTATCTCCTGAGTTCTTTTGGCATAACCATAATAATCTTCGCCATCTGGTATAGGGAGATACCCAGACTCATCAGGAAGTCTTGTGCATTGCCTAGCTCCAGACTTGAAACAGCTATTTCTTTTCTTCTTTTTTTTCCTAAGATAGATAGATTTATTTATTTATTTATTTATTTAATTCATTTATTTGAGATAGAGAGTGAGAGAGAGCATGAACAGGGGGAGGGGCAGAGGGAGAGGGAGAAGCAGGCTCCCCACTGAGCCAGGAGCCCAATGTGGGACTCTATCCCAGGACCCTGGGATCATGACCTGAACTGAAGGCAAACGCTTAGCCGACTGAGCCACCCAGATGCCTGAAACAGCTATTTCTCCAAGAAATTCTCATTCCTATTAGTACCAAATGGTGTTGCAAACCATTGTCTGGGGTGCTGAGGATATCTTTGCAGGATTTGTACTGTTTCGAGGTCTTTCCAGTGAATAGTAGTAGGGAATATTTACATATTTTTAAAGATAAAGTACCTCAGGAGTTCCTACTGGTGTTTTCAATTTAAACTCGGTGCTAAACAGTTTTTATATAGCTTCTTCTAAATTACTTGTGTACTCCTTTCTTCCACACCAGCAATCCCGGTTCTCAAAGACCCAGGGGGTGATATGTATGCTCCATAATTACTTGTGTGCTTCATCCTACCAGTCTCAGAATAACAATAATAATACCGCCATCACCAGTACTTACTGGAAAGTTAAGTTTTTCATTTGCTCTCCCCATTCTCCTCCATTTTTAAAATACATTGTATTATATTAACATTGTCAGCACATACAGCTTTAACGCATTCTCCCTTTTGAACACACACTCTCCCTTTTACCTCTGACTTCGACAAGTAGCTACGTATTTTGTGCTCACAAGCAATTCGTATATGGATGTCTTTCTAGACATTATTATTGCTGTTGTTGCTATTGTCTGAAGTTGTTCTCTAAATATTTCAGCAAGGGCTCATGGGAACAATATTCTGAGTGTTTGTGTGCTAATAGGAGCTTGTGTCCTTTATTAAAGTTTGAAAGTCAGTTTGGCTGGACATAAAACCCTTAGCTTACATGTGATTTTCCTGAGTTTCTTAAATATGTTGCTTATTTTCTTTTGGCATAAAGCTTCAAAGGCTAATGATAAACTAAATTTCTTTACCTTCTAAGTCACTCTTTTTACTTGGATATTCAAAGGACTTTTTTCTTTTCCTTTGAAGTGCACTTATTGCCCGAATATGTCTTCATGCTGGGTGTGCTGGGTCTGTATTCTCAGGTATGCATGTGTGCTGTTTCAATTTGTAATTTCCAATTTAAAAAAATTTTGTGCAGTTTTCTTTAATCATAGTCCTTAGCATTCTGTTTCCTTGTTCTGACTTTCTTCTTCAGGACTGCTGTGTTGGGAACAAACTGAGGGCTTTGGGGGGGTGGGATAGGCTGGTGATGGGTAGTAAGGAGGGCACATATTGCATGGTGCACTGGGTGTTATACGCAGGTAATGAATCATGGAACTTTACATCAAAAACTAGGGATGTACTGTATGGTGACTAACATAATAAAAAATATTATTATTAAAAAAATAAATTGCATGAGAATTCTGTGATTAAAAAAAAGGACTGCTGTGTTGGCTCTTCTTCACCTTTCTTCATCATTTGTCACTTTCTCTTGACTTCTTCTTATGTCTTTCTAATTTCATTTTGGTTTTAAATATTTCCCTTCTCTGTTTCTTTTAACTTGATATCTGCTGTATTACTCTTGTGTTTCTTCTTCTTTAGTCTTCCTGATTCTTTCCTTTTATTTCTAATTTGTTCCCAAGTTCTATCACTTCATTTTTGTTTTCTAATTCCAATTTATTTTGTTTTTCATGCCTGGCATTATTTTTTTTGTGTGTCTCTAGCTTGCTTGAAAAAAGATTTCGGTGTTGAGGGGCATTTTCAGTGGATATGTTATGAGCGCTGCTCATTCTCTTTTTAGGATGGCACCTATGGGACTTGACCTTGATCCTTTTCTATTACTCATTTTTTTTTTAAAGATTTTATTTATTTATTTGACAGAGAGAGAGACAGCCAGCGAGAGAGGGAACACAAGCAGGGGGAGTGGGAGAGGAAGAAGCAGGCTCATAGCGGAGGAGCCTGATGTGGGGCTCGATCCCATAACGTTGGAATCACGCCCTGAGCCGAAGGCAGACGCTTAACCGCTGTGCCACCCAGGCGCCCCTCTATTACTCATTTTTAGTTGAAATTAGTTTTCCTGAACCTTCAGGATGGTTGGTTCAGTTAGAAGGCATGGCTCAGGAGTTAGGTGTCCCCAGAAGTTAGAAGAGCTAATTTCACCAAGCTGTCTCTTTTATTGTTTGCATGTAGCATTAAAAAATATGAAGTCTTACTTTCTGGCATTTCCTGGCTCTATCCTGTTTCCCCCACTCAACGCCATCCCCCCCATTCCCTTATCTGAAACTTCTCTTCCTTTGTCTTATTTCTCTGGACCTTCTCTTCCTCCATCTCCGTTGACTCTGTCCTGCTCAATTTTGATGATGTGCTTAGCAGAAGCAATCCCTGGCTGGTCTGTTAGGAGAGTTCATAAAGGTTAGACTGCTTTGGCCCCTTTAGATCTACTGTAGATCTGTTAGACTCATGGGTTGTTAGAACGGACAGAACCCTTCCTGGTTTCAGCGGCACTTCTCAGATTGACCCGTTGGGCTTTCCTGTAGTTCCAGAAGATGAAGGCCAACGCAGGAAGCAGAACAAACACTAAAACGTATAAAGCTCTCTCGTGGTTCTCCTGTTCTGCAGTCCTTTTGTATCCATTACTTCCTCTGCTTCTTCCCACACATTCACTGACAGCATTCAGATCTTGTGGCTGTGGGTGGTTTTGGCGTTTCACAGAATGCTTTGTCCCCATTTCTGTTTTAAATGATTTGTGTGTTTTTGGTTTTACTACCTAGTTGCTCTATTTTCTTTTAAATGTCAATTTTTTTGAAATATAATACACAAGCCAAAAAATGCACTCTTTTCAAGTATATATTTTAGTGTTTTTAGTACACTCACAAAGTTCTCCGACTGTCTGATTTCAGAGTATTTTCTTTCTGTTTGTTTTTGTGACTGGTTTTATGTAGTTTCCACTGCCATCTTTCTAGAATTTGTTGCAACCAATTTGAATTGACAGTGTCTCTTACCCCTGACCTGTTCAGTTCCCATGCTCCACAAATAATCTTTGTTAACAGGTACCTACTGAAACACTGTTAACTTTGTACCTGTGCCTATCTCGAATCCAAACTATTTCCCAGACTGTCAGTGTCAGAAACAGACTTTCTGCTTTTTGGTAATTTGTTGTTGGTTTGGAGTTGGTGGGTTTTGTAGTTTTCCATGGTGTCAATCATATCATCACTTAATTTTATACAGCTACAGTGGCTATCCTAGTATTTTTCTAAATTTTTTCCCATTATTTCTCTAAGAAGTTTGATCTTATACATGATAGGTAGGAAGTAGGAGAATATTTTATTTAAAAAAATCAGTCCAAAAAAAAAAAAGGTTTTTTTCAGCCACAGCTTATTTTGGACAGCAAGTATTTTTCATTGTGTTCTGTGGATGTAGATTTTTTTAAAAATTTGTTGTTGTTGTTATTATGTTAAGTTAGCCACCGTACAGTACATTTAAGTATTTGAGGATAGGAATAGTAAAATACTATGGTATTGTGTGCTTTTATAATTGTTCCATCTTTTTATTTGGAAATAATTATGTGGTTAAAATAGAAGCAAGTCATTATGATTGCAAAGTATTTTGCAAATATTAAGATTAAAATGAGGTGAAGAGGAAGGAAGGTGGTAAAGAAGCATGCGCCAGGACGAAACCAGATAGACATCGTGCCTGCACACAGAGCCGGTGATTTCAGTCTTCTCTAGTAAATTATGTTTGGGTAGAACTGGAAATATAGATAGGAAAAATTTAGTGCTTTAAAATGTTTAAGGACCTTCATATATGGTATCACATTTTTTTTTAATAACAGTCACATAAGGAAGTCAGGGTAAGAGTGTATATTCCTGTTTTATAAAGAAGAATGTATAATAGAGAGTGGCTGTGTTAAGAAGTCATGAGCTATTGACATTTTCCAATGGAGTTTTCCTATTCTTCAGTAATATGTATCATCGGGGTGCTTGGGTGGCTCATTTGGTTAAATGTCTGCCTTCCGCTCAGGTCATCATCCCAGGGCCCTGGGATTGAGCCCCGCATCGGGCTCCCTGCTCAGGGAGTCTGCTTCTCCCTCTCCCTCTGTCCCTACCGTCCCCCCACCCAGCACATGCTCTCTGTTGCTCTCTCTTTCTCTCAAATAAAGAAAATCTTAAAAAAAAAAAAATATGTATCATGTTTTACACTATTGGATATTTTATGGCACTTTTCCACATATGTTTACATACAGTGGGTGTACGTTCATTTATAATTTTCTGTGGTGTGTGCTTTTTTCCCCAGGCGAAGGGTGGAGGTTATGAGAGTGAAGATGCCTATCAAAATGCAGAACTAGTTTTTCTGGATATCCACAATATTCACGTTATGAGAGAATCATTACGAAAACTTAAGGAGATTGTGTACCCTAACATTGAGGAGACTCACTGGTTGTCTAACTTGGAATCTACTCACTGGCTCGAACATATTAAGGTTAGGTATATGTTATTATTTCCTTATATTATTACAGAATATTAGACAAGGACTTTCTCTGCCCCTCTATTTTGGCACTTTTCTTCAAATTGAAATTCAGATGAAGGTCTCTTTCTATACAATGAAAAATTAGTAACTGCTTTGAAAATTGTAAGTTCTTCTAAGGTGTGTTGCTTGAATGAATTACTTTCCTATACTGCGCATTTGGTTCTGTCCTAATCTTCTCTTCCCCGCCCTGTCTGAATTCTACCTGTCCTTCAGACCCTAGTTTGGGTTTCTTCTTGTCCATGACGTCTTCCCGGATTGCACCCACTTTCATTTTCTCTGCACTTTTCACTTTACTTTCTCTTTCCAGCTCATCAGGTACGACCTTGCACTTCATCTAATTACTTTGTGTCAGCTGGTATATATTCCTAATTCATGGAGACCTGGACTGGATAATTTGTTAATGTTTTTGGACCCCTCCGGAGCTAGAGCAGCACTGTGTGGGTAGATAATGGGCACCCTCTAAATCCCTGTTACACGACTAGTGAAGTGGGTGCGTTCTGGTCGGAGAAGGGAGGCGAAGCAGTGAACGAAGCATACGAAGGCTAAATGATGGGGAGACTGCCCTGTGGACGCTTGTGTGCCCAGCCTGTCACTGTCCTGTTTGGAGCTCCAGATGTGATTGCACTTTGTACAGTTACATAAGTTTTTTCAGATGTGGTCTGAATTTCAGTAACACAGCGTACCGAGCTGTAGACTTCTATAGCCACATACACATTAATACTGTGAAATACAGGGAAATGAGATTTTTCATGGTAAGGAGCAGACGTGCTCACATTAGAATCTCTAAAATTCAGACAGAACTGAAGAGAAGGCCAAATTGATCTAATTGAGGATTAAAGATTATTTTTATTATTTATCTTCTGGACGCCTAGGAGCTTGCATGTGGCAGAGTGCACACATTCCTCAGGCAGAGAGCATGTTCCCGGCCCATCTGTTGCAGCATGTGAAGTGTAAATAGAAAACAGAAAAACTTGATTTGAAGCGAACATAAATTGCAGGGCATTCCACCAGCGCAGATAACAGACTCTCCAAAAAGCTTGCTCTAACAGAAACAAGCCTCCTTAGAGGTGTAAGCGATTCGGCTATGCCTGGTCCGCCTTCTCCACCCGCAGTCCCCACACCAGCAAAACTTACCTACTCACCTTCTTCAGATCTCTGCTGAAGTATCACCTTCTCAGAAAGGCCTTTCCCAACCACACCTTACAAAGTCACAGCTCCACCAGCAGGGTGCTGTCCCTCACTGCCCTCTGGCATAGTATGTAGTTTCTTATTTATTTGCATCCGGGTGGCCTCACCTGAGTAGAATATACCATCCCTTTGTCTGTTTGGTTCACTGCTCTATCTCTGGCACCTAGAGCAGAGCCTGCCACATGGTAAGGGTCTCCAAAATGTTTACTTTGTAAGCGAAGGAAGGCAGGAAGGCAGGAAGGCAGGAAGGTAGGAAGGTAGGAAGGTGGGACGGTGACCACTTTGGAAAACTCCCTGGTCAGTCTTAACTTTCCAGCTGTTCCAGTCCTTTGGGTCAGTGATTCATAAGTCTCGATATCCACTGAATTACAAGTGGGAGATATTTAAAATAGTAAGTTAGAAGTAGTGGGGAATGGGGCCCAGACACTTAAAAAAATGCTCACAGTTGACTCTGATGCATAGTCAAGATTGACATTGCTTCAGAGTACCCCATTTCCAGAATATGCCTGTAGTTACAATCAAAAGGAGGTTATCATGAGATTCTCCAAGTCTAGTAAATCTGTTTTTCATTCTGATCCATGTTGGTGGACCCATACTGTTCTCTAAGTATGTATGGTCTAGCCATTGCAGAGAAGAATGGGACTATATTACTCATTTTAAAGAATATTATACTTTTGTGTTTCTTATTTGGTTATATCTAATTCTGTCTAGTTTTAACTCGAGATCAACTTCCTAAAGATGATTATTTTGCAGTATCTGTGTATTTAAAAAAAATAACTGAAATTATTTTAAATACCAGTTGACATAGTAATTTTTATTCATACTGATACAGAAAAGTAGCTTCAAGTTTTATACTGTGCTTGCTGTAAGCTGTGTGACACATATAAAAACAGTAAAATAAATGCTATAGAAGCTATAGAGTAAGAGAGATCCAATTTTATTGCTTTCGTATTTATTCTAATTTGATTAAGTAGGGATTGTTTAATGTGTTGTTTAAGTAATGTGTATGACTTCATTTGGCATATTATTTTTTATTTAAATAGACGATGTTGGAATATTTGAAGATTCTTAGAAGCAGATCTCTTTAAAACTTAATCCTTTTCTCTCACTCATACTGTTGGTTTGTGCAGAACCCATAGGTACCGTTCATTTGGCTCATTCATTGTACAGATTAATAGGAGCTTGTATGTATGAGATTTTTCTAGTTATAAAGGCAAAATATTATAGACCTTCTGCCACTTACAAGAATTCTTATTATTAGGAAGGGACTGATAGTTTTTCTCCACATGTTATTCAGACAGTCATCCGTAATAAACTGTATTAGTTAATTTTGAAGAAGGAAGCACTTAATTTTTTAAGAATGTCATTTAAAAATCTGTTTTGCAGCTGATTCTTGCGGGGGCTCTTCGGATCGCTGACAAGGTAGAGTCCGGGAAGACGTCTGTGGTGGTGCACTGCAGCGATGGCTGGGACCGCACAGCTCAGCTCACTTCCCTTGCCATGCTCATGTTGGATGGCTACTATCGGAGCATCCGAGGCTTTGAGGTCCTTGTGGAAAAAGAATGGCTAAGCTTTGGACATCGATTTCAGCTTGTGAGTAAAGAACCTTGACTTGATGTATCACATGCATCCTACATAAGGCGTGTGAAAACAGTGCCTTTTATTCATTAGATACTCATCGAAAACCCTTTATACGAAAGGGGTGAACTTCTAGAGAGAACTTTCTCGTTAGTTGTGGAGAGCGTTAGGATAGTCTCTCATAGCTGCAGTCTGGCCAGGGCTGTCGGGTCCCGTGTCTGGCTCGGTCTCCTCTGTGATCCCTGCCAGGGGAGACATCAGATACTGTTCCCTCGTGTGCACAGGGGGTCTCTACCTTCAAATGCAGATTAGCAGGAATGGTGGTGGAATTACAGGGCACTTTGATCTCATGTAAAAGAAGCCAAGAATGGCTTAATTATTATTCTTAATTTAAGAATACTTCAGAGTAGCAGTGCTCACGCAGGAACAGGGTCTTAAGAAAAATCAGGCTGGGACCTCAGGCTGGGACCAAAAGAAATATCAGAGAAAAAAAGGAAAATTTAACTCAGAGTGGGGAATAAAACAGCTTTTCGAAGATCCTTCTTAAAGTACTAACACTGTAATGAGCATACGTATGGAGAGTATTACAGTTAGTTTTGTGGAAATGACAAATTTTCGTGCCCTCTGTTTGCCTCAAAATTTATGTTGATATTGTCGTTTGTCTCAAATCTGAGTTGGCAGGACCTCAGCGTCCAGGTGTCATTGTTGAATATCTTCTACCGTGTCTCCATGAAATGATTGTTTAATTTCTGCATTACACCTCCAGAAACCAGCAGCCGCAGTAGCTGTCTACCCATGTCCTGCATAAACTTCAGTTCTTCTGGCTAAACATTCATTTTCTTCAGTGTTTTCCCCTCTCAATCCCCTCTTTACCCCAGTTGTCCTCTGGACTTTGGTCATGTCTTTTGTCAAGTGTGGTATCCAAAACTAATCACAGTTCCTAAAATAGAGGAATGGAGTTACTATGTCCTTTTCAAAGGATAATAAGCTTTCAGTTTTGCTTTTTTGATACATCATACTTTGGATTCATGCACCTTTTAATTAAACATTCACGTGGTTTTTAGCTGTGTTTCTGCTGAACGCTAAATTTGCAATCAGAAAACTTGAGAACAGTAACCATGTAGGCCTTGGTTTTTATGTATTGCTCCTCTGTGTTAGTTGTAATCATAGAATTTAGAGCGTGAGGAGTAGGAATATTTTCCCCCAAAGGAGGAACAGGGTGAGCAAAAGTCTAGATGGGATTGAGCGTGGCAAGAGTAGAGTTGAGGGAAGGGTGGGGTTAGAGAATCATGAAGGGGGAGAGTTAGACTGTCAGAGGCGTTGAAGCCACTGAGGGCACGCATGGTTCCTGGCAGCATTTTCCTAGATTAGCTGAAAGAGTTTCTGAAAGATGTTTACCCAGATGCCGTCTCGAATGTTAACCTCTACTATTCTGTAGTTACCAGGGAGTATCAGCAGTGTTTATAAATACAGATGACCCTTGCACAATGTACAGTGTGGGGGCTGGGGGTGCAGTCAAGAATCCACATGTAACTGTTGACTCCTCCCCAGAACTTAACTCCTTATAGCCTATGGTTGACGAAAGCCTTACCGATAAGATATTTTGTATGTTGTATGTACAATATACTGTATTCTTATAATAAAGTCAGCTGACAAAAGGACATGTTACTAAGAAAATCAGAAGGAAGAAAATTCACTTACAGTTCTGTAAAAAATCCACATGGAAGTGAACTCATGCAGCGCAACCCGTATTGTTCGAGAGTCAGCTGTTAACTTGAAAGAAACAGACATTTAAAGGTAGTCTGCTCTTTTGAACTTGAACTGTTAAATAAAATTGGGCATCTGGAGTATCTTTTCAGATACTCCACATTTTTCTATTCTCTCTAAAATATACTTACCATGAAATAAGCATTACAACAAACTCTCTTACTTCAAAAAATGAAGTGTTAGTCATCCAGAGCTGCCCGTGTTCATATAAATGGGACCAAAATAGTAAACATTTAAGACCGTTGGAAGTTGCTGTGGATTCCTAGATTGCTAACTCTGGTTCCCTACTCCATTGTTTCCCCTTAATCTATCTGAGAGCAGAATTTGACAGTTAAAGGACAGTTGGTCAAGAGGGTACGTCCACCTGGTGAATGTAAGGTAGTGGGTCTCCAACGTTTTGATGTCAGGGTCTCTTTCCATTCTTAACAATTATCGATGACCCCAAAGAACTTTGTTTGTATGGTTTATATCTACCAATATTACCATATTAGAAATTAGATTTTAACAAATGTTTAAATATTAATTAAATAATAAATCTGTCTTAGTCTGTTTGAGTTGCTGTAACATAATACCACACACTGGGTGGCTTGTAAAATTTCAGCAGAATTTTTTTTTCTCACAGTTCTGAAGGCTGGAAATCCAAGGTCAGGGTGTCAGTACAGTCAGGTTCTGTGGAAGGCCCTAGATTGTGGGTTGTAGATTGTCAGCCTCTTGGTGTGTCCTCACATGGTGAAGAGAACTAGGGAGCTCTGTGGGGTCTTTTGATAAGAGCACAAATCCCCTTTATTGGTGTTCTGCTCTCATGACTAGCAGCTCCCAGACGATGACTCCTGCCATTAGGGGACACAAACTTCAGGCCGTAGTACTACTATATATAAACCTAAATAACATTTTATAGAAAACTGACTCTATTTTCCAGAACAGCAACAAAAAAAGTTTAATGTGAAGGGTGGAATTGTTTTACATTTTTTGCAAATTCCTTTCATGTCTGGCTTATTAGAAGATAGCCGAATTTCACAACTACTTCTGCATTCAGTTTATTGCAATGTTTGCTGTTGCTTGAAGTAAATGAGGAAAATCTGACCAGACACAGATATGCAGGTTGAAAATCAGAGTGTCTTAATAGCTTTTTCAGGGAATTGTGGATATTCTTTCATACTGTGCCAAAATTTAACAAATGCTGATTTCTTCGAGGTTACTTATAATGTGGATCCAAAACTAGATCAATGAGTTTTTCATCGTTCCATTAAATTCCATTGGTCTGTCTTGCACTTTGAATAGAACTTTTACCCATGCATGATTCTACAAGATCAGGTATTGGTTATTTGGAAGATACTGGCTTACTGACTTACATACCTCTTCCAATGTTAATGCTTTTCATTATATACCATCGTAATACCTCATTGGTTAGTATCACCAAAGATTTGATCAGAAAAGTCTGTTATCAAGCTTATTGTGGCAGGTAGTTTTCCAAAAATCTAATGTGCACTCAAAGCTTGAGTTTTATCATTGTTTTCCTTGAAATGACACATTCTCTTTGTACATTAAAAAAAAATGCCTGCAAGACTTTCAGGTCTTAATAATCATAGTTCATATATCAATTGTTCTTTCAAGTCAAAGTCAAAATGATGTTCCGTGAAAAAGTGGTGTTTTGTACCATCAACTTACGTTTGCAGCAGAAGAACATTATGTGTATTTCCCATTTTGTTACACAGGCTGTTGTTAAGGGGAGATATATAACAGGATTAATTTTTACTGCTTCATCAAGGAAACTGCCCCCCCCTTCATTTAACTGCAAGTGTGTGGCAAGGCAGAATATGACACGACTCGTGCAACTTGATTCGAGTGCCTTGCTTGATTTCTCCTAAGGAACCCAGAGTTTTATCCTTTGTCACTTTTGCACCATCAGTGTAAATGTCAGTGCACTGAAAAAGGCAAATAATGTCTTAGTATTATTATGAAAATAGTTTTGATGTCACAGACCCCCCCCCCCCCCGGTCCCTGGAAATCTATGGACCAGACTTTTAGAATCACTGATTTGGAGTGTGGAGGGTCTGTTTCAGTCATCTGGGGCAAAGGTCCTTGGAAGAGAAAAAACTGAGAAAGGACGTGAGTACATGCTTGGAAGGCAGATGTCAAGCATTCTTTAAAGGTTTTCAAGAGTTTGTGCTGATGTGATTCTTCTTGATAAAGACAGATGAGCTGAGATAGGACAGGTGCCTGCACACACTGGCCAAGTGGTTCAAGGAGACGGGTGTTCCCTGAGGCTGTTGGACAAGTAGCTGTTAATATTTAGGGAATGTTAAATCTCTGGGACAAAAAATGTGGGTTCTGAGGTCTGACTGCTCCTGTCTTCCGTTATCAACCTTTTAAGATCTGGGTTCCACTTATTAAACAAAGTTGTAATTTCCTATTACCAGCATCTTATGTCAGAAAATCATGTGGCCATTTGTACATCAAAATGGTAATAGAGACTTCTGGTAAGACTGAGAGTGATTTCTATTTTCCTTGCTGTGCTTTTATTTTTTTTTAATTCATTTTTTAAAGATTTTATTTAGTAAAATAAGAGAGAGAGAGAGCACCAGCGGGGGAGAGAGAGGGGCAGAGGGCAAAGCAGGCTCCCGGCTGAGCAGGGAGCTCAATGCGGGGCTCGATCCCAGGACCCCCGGATCATGGCCTGAGCCAAAGGCAGACACCTAACCTGACTGAGCCACCCAGGTGCCCCCTTGCTGTGCTCTTTTAAAGACTTTTGAACTTTAAAAAATATTGGAAGATATTACTTTTATTGCAAAATAAAATTATTTCCATGAAAATGAAAAACCCCACAAAGCTCATGTAGTATCTCACCCTTTCTGCTTCAGAGGCTCGGCCATGGAGATAAGAACCATGCAGATGCGGACAGATCGCCTGTGTTTCTTCAGTTTATTGACTGTGTCTGGCAAATGACAAGACAGGTAACTTACCTGGGATAGTCATTCTTAGTCTTTCTTTTAAGCCATCTGGAGTTGGGAGGTTTGGTCAGTGATTATCCTACATTTCATGTAAAATGGAAATTCTTGGAAGATTTCTCAGTAATAGAACTATTACTTGTTGTTACATTATGAACTAAGTTAAAGGATATTATTTGGAGATCGTATTAAACACTTGACGGTTTGATCCATTAGCATTTCAACCAGTGGCATTAATAATAACCCAAGAGGTTTCCTCCTTCCTTTTGAACAAGTAGTTAAATAATGGCAATATATTTACCCGGAAGCTCATCTACACATTGCTAAGAAAGGTGGAGGTAAAGAAATGAAGCAATAGGCTAGGTAACTCAAGCAAAATGAAATCCTATTTTAGGTAATTTTAATGGAAAAATGTGTTTATGTGGGAATTATGGGTAGGTAAGTATGTAATAAATTCAGTTCTTTTTGTTCTTAGGTATGGAGAGATTGTTTTTTAGACCTTCTATTAACTTTCTAACAAATTGATTTGAAATATTAATGGTAATGGATTTAGTCCTTTGGAAAGATATCAGAGGAGATTGGAAAACACCTGGTTTATTACAGGATCAGTTCACTAGTGAGGCAAGGGGTTGGTGTCTTAAAAATATTTAACTCAAGAAAATTCATCTCAGACCTTGGCAACGGCTCACTCTGCTATGTCAGCTAATTATTTACCGAGGGTTTATTAGACCTCAGACAACTGGAAGTCTGGTTTGTTTTTAGTGAGACCACGACATGAATATAAACTAGGGCAGTTGCTGACTCTGCTTTGCTTTAGGATTGCACTTTAGCTTCAAGAAAGTGCTGTTATTTCATTAAAAGAAACAAATGGTGATCTTCAGGTGAAACACACCGATTATATAAGCATTTCCCCTGTAAGTATATCGATTTGGATGGATTATTTGAAAGCTGCTGGGTTACATGAAGTGTTGTAGTGGATACGACTGCGGTGCGATGAGGCTGGTATTCTAACGTACATGCTGCAGGTGTGTATGGCAGCTCAAGTTTTGTTCTAGAACAGGCCCTCGGGGTGTTGGGGGGCACTAACGGCATAGTTTAATGGTGTTTACTACTTCTTGGACTAGGTTTGAATTTTTCCTTTGGAATTGCTCTTGAGTTGGTATAGCAGCTCTACAAACCCTTGCCAGCCCTTTTTTGGGTGTTTGACCCAAAACAAGAAGAGCCACTATTGACCATTACCGTATTTGATTTTTAAATAACGTTTGAATCTTGGCAAAAATTAAATATGTCCTATAAAAAGGCTCGAAAAGCTGTTTGAAACCATGGCACCATTGATGGCTGAGTGTACTGCTCTCCCAGAGGAATTACCTTGAAGGGGCAACATGTGTGACTGTATTTGTTCTGGGATGTTTGTTAGAAATAAAATCACATTTGCCAATAGTTTGCATAGAAGAGTACGCGATAAGTATCTTCCTCGGTAATTGTGTTCACTTATTACACACTGTTGATCTAAAAGCAGCTTCACTCTAATTTTGAGCTTAAGTTACTGCATAGAAAATCAGTTTGATCTTACATTTCTCCAGTAGAACTGAAAATATGTCCTATAGTGATGAGTCTTTTAGACATCTAGTTCTCTTTTTCTGTATGATATTCTGGAGCATAGAACATGTTAGACCTGTTTATTGGCAATCACCAGTTTTATAAATAATTGAACTTTTGTGCAGAGACTTAAGTAAGCACATCTGTCAAAATGACACTGACTATGTGGTAATTAGCTAGATTGTACCTGTCCCCCCACCCTCAGCCCCTCACTCCTGGGTCAGGAAGCAGTTGGTGAAGGGCCCTTCAGATTGTAAACCCTGAGGAGGAGAAAATACTCCTCCTCTGCTCACAGCAGTTCCTGCTCTGCCACCGTTTTGTGCGGAGGACCTGTCCGTGGCTGAAGCGCTCTTCTCATGACTGAGCACGTGTTTTTGCCAAGAAGATGAAAAACTGACCACAGGCTTAGCTCCGTTGGATGGCTCTTTAATGAGTGAGTGCGCGTTCATAGCTGGCTAATAAGGCTGTAGAGTGTGTAACAGTCCAGGGGATGGGATTTATTTTGTAAGTGAATGAGTGGGATTTGACCAAGTTTCTTACAGGTAATTGGCCTTTTGTTGGCATTTGCTCCAATCACCTGGTTCATCTTCACAGCCATAAAAATTATCATTCACGACAGGGCGGGTTAGCCTTCAGTGTTCAAGAAATTTACCATAATACCCTGCTTATACATTTAGGAAATGTCGAGGCAAAGGTGGTTTCACCCCTGTCCCTTTTGCATGCAGTTCAGGCTGTTTTCTTGCACTACTGCATAGGGATCATTCTAAGAAAAACTTGGAACCAATATTTATTCCCCAAATCTGCAGTCCAAATATTCACAGAATTTCTTTTTCACAGTCCTAGAATTGGTACAATTTTCATGGAGACTCTTTGAAAGTTTTGAAGTATTAGATGGATGAGGATGGGTTATACTAACTCTTTCCCTTCCTGGGATCTGTCATCCATCCTTGATAAATCCCCAAAAATGGTTGTTTATGTAATATTAAGATATCTAGTCCAGCTTTTGTCCTAGGTTAAAGAGAAAGTGAATTTTCTGTTAGAAAGAGGCTGCCGAAGTACTGGATTACAGGATACTCAGGTTTGACTAGGTTGGCTCTTAAGTGATCTGCACATTTGCCTTGGATCTTTTTGTGTGTTGCTGACATTTTCTAGAGACGGTGATATTTTTTGTGTAATTCCTGAAACCAAAACTATGTTGCTGAAATTTTAAAGAAAATCTTACTATGTTGTCTTTGGTCGTTTTTGGCAAAGAAAGGCTGCGAGTTGCTAGAATTGCCGAAGTCAAAATTCATCCCTCTCCAAGTTTAGGATTAACAGATACAGGAGATACAGAAACACCAAGATCGCACCATTCAAACTCTTGCTGTTCAAGAAAAGGTTTGGGGAGAAATCTCAGAAAAGTGGTAGAGTGATTTTTCAACAGAAAACGAAGCAGATAATGCCATAATGGCTTAGAAATACATAGTTTTGAATATTATTTAACCTCATTTTAAGAAGTATTATAAAGAATCTACCCATATATGGGGATGAATATGCTTAAAAAAATGTCCTAATGATTTTGTGTTTGTGATATTCAATTTGCAGTTTCCTACAGCATTTGAATTCAATGAATATTTTCTCATAACCATTTTGGACCATCTATATAGCTGTTTATTTGGAACATTCCTCTGTAACAGTGAACATCAGAGAGGAAAAGAGGTAAAATATGAGCCGTGACCCTCCCCTCCTCTCCTCCCAGTACGTGTGATGTTCTCTACGAAGAACATCTATCTTTGATAGATTTCAACCTAACAGTCCTCTTGGATGATTTCTTTGGTCATGTTTTATTCTCATGTACTGTAAAACGATGACTTCTTTCCATATATCTGAGCCTGATTTGTTCTCCAGTACCTCTGTTGGAAGGCTGAAGGTACCAGCTAGTGGAAGGTCAGGTGCGTTTATGGGTGAAAAGTAGTGTCTGCTAAAGAGAACTGAAGTCTGTGTAATCATAGGAGCACCAGTCCTTGCAGGATGGAAATCCTTCAAAGCAAGTGCAGAAAAATCTAATTAGCAAAAAATATACATATGAATGAATAGATCCCCAAATACATTGTGCATACATAGCCATTTTAGGGTTTTTTTTGAAATTGTAAAATAATACTGTGAAACATCTAGACATTGAAGAGATGCTGTGTAGAAAGTTACCGTTTCCCTGCGTCACCAGATCATCACTGGTAAGTGGTTGGTATTATTTAGAAGAACCTGTGTAAGGATGATGTTTCAATTTTTACTTCTGACCTCAAAATATATCTGTCCTATGTATGAAATTCCAAATCCTTGTGATTTGGTGCCTCCCTCTTCATCAATTTTCATTCTAAACATGTGGTTACAAACTAGTTTACTCATGCTGTTCTATAAAGCATCATGGCAGGGAGCTTGCTCTGCAGCCAGGCTGCCTGGGTTGAACTCTTGTATCTACCCCTTCTTGTGTAACCTTGGGCAAGTTCATTTCTGCTTTGGGAAATTGGGGAAAATAGTACTTACTATTGTGTAAATAAAATAAACTACAAAACACTACAGTAACTGCCATGTAGCAGATGGTAAGTTCCTTGAAGGCAGATATTAAAAAATTTTTTAAAGATTTTTATTTATTTGAGAAAGAGCACACACGAGGGGTGGGGAGCAGCAGAGGGAGAGGGAGAAGCTGACTATGTGGGGCTCCATCCCAGATCCCAAGATCATGACCTGAGCCAAAGGCAGACGCTTAACCGACTGAGCCACCCCAGGAAATTTTGAATACACCGTATCTTCCGTGGCCAGCCCACAGTCAGTATTCCTATGCAGAGGAAGTGCTTAAGAACCTACAGAATGTTAGATAACTAAAAATAGCCAAGTTCCAAAGATACTTTTTTTTCCCATCTTTTGAGAGTCTTGAATAGGATTTAAGTATATCCTGATTTTAAGAAAAGAATCTTTTTTGCTGAGCTATAGTTTGCAGTCCATAAAATGAAAAGTGTATACTTTAGTAGTTTTCAGTTTATCTAGAGTTGTACAACTATCACCACTATTAACATTGAGAAGTAACTGTGTCCCTGTTTGCAGTTTTCCCCTAGTCTCCTCTCCTGGTCCCTTGGCCATCACTACTCTCCAGATTTGCCCCTCCTGGATACATCCTATAAATGGAATCATTCAAGATGAGGCTCTTGTGTCTGGCTTCTTTCACTTAGCATGTTTCCAAGTTCAGTTGTAGTATGCATCAATACCTTATTCCTTTTCATGGTGAAATATTATTCCATCATACAAATATACTACATTTTATCCATTTTATCAGTTGATGGACTTTTGGGTTGTTTCCTCCTTTTGCTCTTATGAGTAATGCTGATTTGAACATCTGTGTACAGGTTTTTGTATGCATATGTTTCTGTTCTCTTGGTATATATACCTGGGTGGAATTGCTAGTATGGGAACTCATTTAACTTTTTAATGAATTGTGATGTTTTGCAGTACTCTCTGATTTTAATGAAAGTGGGGCTATTACTGAAGTGTCCATATCCTCTCCAAGGAGATTTTAATCAAAAATACCTATGTTTCCTTCTTACAGAATCTCCCTAAAAGGACTGTGTCACTGTGGTCTTACATAAATAGCCAGCTGGAAGACTTCACTAATCCTCTCTATGGGAGCTACGCCAATCATGTCCTTTATCCGGTAGCCAGCATGCGCCACCTAGAGCTCTGGGTGGGTTATTACGTCAGGTGGAACCCACGGATGAAACCACAGGTATATATGCTCTCCAGTGTACAGTGGGAGTTTTCATCCATGCGGTTGTATAGTTAGGTTCATCACCTTTAAAGCAGCTAGAAAAATGAGGTATATTTAAAACTTTCCTTTTTCCCTGTTAATAGTTACAATTGTATAGTAGAAAAAGCACTACATTGGGGTAATCAATATACTTGGTTCTTGCCCTGATTTTGCTTGTATGGTCTTGGGTGAATCACTTGTCTTTTCTTCCCCCCTCGGGAAAATGAGTGTGGTGCATTGGATAACTTCTGTAGGTCATTTTAATAGGTTTGAGGAAATAGCTTAAAGAAAATTAAAACCCTGACCGGTTCTGGTCCATTTTGAAATATGTTATGGAATATATACTACTTAGAACTGTTTAAAAGACTAAAAACCTGCAACTAAGTGATAGGAAATCTTTTGAGTTTTGGCTTTTAGATTGTCTGGTTCCTTGGTTGTTTGTTGTATTTGTTTAATTACCAGCTGCAGGGTATACTTGTGGAAATACTTGGGGGCACTGGGAAAGCCATTGAAAGAGCAGTGTTGTCAGTAGAGTCCGGTTAATTCTCACTGATGTGCTGGAAAGGTCAGCCTGGTCCCCATAGCTGAGAAAATGCACATTGCAGCACTTAGGAAAAGAACTATATTCCAGAACAATTTCACTTTGGGTTTGTTTAGGATTGCCTCTTTGAATGACATTATGGTGTTTTGCTCTTATAGGAACCCATTCACAACAGATATAAAGAACTTCTTGCTAAACGGGCAGAGCTTCAGAAGAAAGTAGAGGAACTACAGAGAGAAATTTCCAACAGATCCACCTCATCCTCTGAGAGAGCCAGTTCCCCTGCACAGTGTGTCACTCCTGTCCAAACTGTTGTGTGAAGGGACTGTTTGAGGGGGGGCCGTCATTGCCATGAACTCTGGATTACAATGGCAGCTTTAGGAGTATACAGTCTTCGGAAGTTAGAACCCACCCATGGGAGAAATGCAGTTGCTTTATTTATTTTAAATCTCTCCAGGTTGGGTTTAGAACTGTGGCAGTGCAGGTGGTGTATGTGAAATAACCCCATGTGTAATGACACAATTATGACACTAATCTTCTAAGTCACCCAAAGAATATTAAGATGCTTCAATACCAGATCCACAGTGGGAACAAGTTTCTGATTTTAAAATCAAAATACAGACTACTTCAGAAACATTCCTGTCGCTGCACAAAGGTTAGGAGCATCCCCGTTATCTCAGCGCACCGACACTGCAGTCCGCGGCATTTTATACACTGAGCCTCGATGGCATGAAAGCTCAGCATCACTCGATACTCCCTTCCCCGTCGTGGGTTTTTCTCCTCTGTAGTAAAGTCATTTACTTTGATCACCTTTCTGCACCCACACTCTCCATGTATGATATGGCAAGGTCTTGAGGATATTATGGCATAGTAGTAGTTGAAAATTATTGCTGTCATTACCGGCATATGTATTTAAGATGTAGTAGATAGCTGTTCCAAACGGATGCCTTTGAGATGTGCTTGGGGGTGGGGGGCGGGATTGAGAGGAGGAAGTGGTAGCCGTCCAGGATTTCAAAGAATTCTACACCCTTCAGATTAGTTTCCATTTGCCCAGTTACTAGAAACATAATGAAACATATTTTACAAATTCATTACTACCTTACTTTATTGCATTTACGTTTTTGTGTGTGTGTCTGTCTGAACACAGAATTGGTAAGTTTTGAGGCAATATTTTAAAAAGTTTACTAGGATTGACTTTTTTCCTGAAGTTTGTATAAATAGCGATGCTCAAATTCTACGTGAAATATTTTACTACTTTACTTTGCAAATTCTGTAATTCCACTGAAAGATTAAGTCTACCAAAGAACTTACTGCATGTACAAATGTATTACAATCTCAATGCCAGTAAAGGAAATACTGCCTCACTGTTCACCTGCCAGTAACAGGTCAGCGCTGGTATCAACAGTTGACTCCTTGATATCTTAAGAGCCATATGTTATGTACTGTAACAAAGGAGCTTCTTGTCCCTTGGGTCTTTAATTAAAAGGAAATTTCAACTGACTTTTAAAACGTTGACCTTATCCTAAGTTGTTTGCCTTAAGTGTCTTTTGCAGAAATGTTATTTGGAAAGTTTTTGAAGGAAGGGGTAGCTTAGCACGTGCTCCAAATTGAAATGTTCAATTTCAACCCATTTTGCTTCTATACCCGAATCAAACAGTACTCAAAAATGCAGTGTTCGCTCACCTGTTAATTCACCATAGTCTGGACTTAGCCCTGTTCTTGGGTCTGGTGGTGAGGAACTATAATTTCTCCTAGTACTTCCAATATTAGCAAAATTAATACCAAGATGATTTGGTCTTTGTATGATACTCGTTTTAAGAAAATTAGTAACATGGGCACCTGAGTGGCTCAGTCGTTATGCATCTGCCTTCAGCTCAGGTCATGATCCTGGGGTCCCGAGATCAAGCCCTCCATTGGGCTCCCTGCTCAGCGGGCAGCTGACTTCTCCCTCTCCTACTCCCCCTGCTTGTGTTCCCTCTCTCGCTCTGTCAAATAAAGAAATAAAATCTTAAAAAAAAAAAAAAAAGAAAAAATTAGTAACGGTATGTAAGTGGCCAGCCTATCGACTGAAGCTAATTTTTCTATTCCAAATATTTTACAAATCCATTCTTTCCTGTCCATTCTACCATTTTCCTCATTTAACCCTTGATCATCTTAGTCTGACACTACATGACTGAAGAGATCAAGAATTTCAAACTTCTAGTCTCAATACCCTCACATCCACTTTAAATTCTATTCAAAAGCCAGGGCAATCTAAATGCAAATCTTTCACTTACCTTTTTAAGACTCTCTAGGGGTTTCCTTTTCACCTTCACAGGAGTCTACAAAGTGGAGTGCATTTACGATAACCCCCTGGTGGTAAGGTCAGGATCATGATGGCAGGACACATTCCTGTTTCCTCGCCCTCGACTTGTAACTAATTGGACATCCATAACCTCCACACATCACACCGGGACAGCCATCCGTGCGCCTGGAGTCAAAGGAAGCTGCGGAGCCAAGGGAGTTACGGCAGCAGTGACTGCCGCCACCTCTCTCTCGTGGAGGTGGCAGAAAAAGGGGGAAGCTGAAAGTCTGCTCAGTTGCATGGGCTGCAGCTGGAGGGTTCGACTGCATTTCAGGAACACCTAGATTTTTAAGGAGAGACCTCCATGACTCGGTAGAGAGAAATGAAAAAAGGCAAACAGAATTCCAGCAAGAGGTCCATTCATGGGCCTTTGGGAATCCCCCCCTCTAGGATTGCCATGGGCACACCTAAAGCCCCAAGTGCTAAGCATACACCTCCCCCCACTCTGCTTCCAGTCTTTAAAAAACAAAAGCAAACCAAAGATATTTGAGAGAGCAGATGGGTGCACATGGGGGGGGAGGGGCAGAGGGCCAGGGAGAGAGTCTCAAGGGGACTCTGCACTGTGCGCCCCCCACAGAGCTGAGGTGGGGCTGGATCTCAAGATCCTGAGATCATCACCTGAGCCTAAACCAGGAGATGCCCAACACAGCCACACAGGTGCCCCCAGTGTTTTTTTTTTTAAATGCCACATTTTTTTTTAAAGTTTTATTATGTTAGTCACCATACAGTACATCCCTGGTTTTTGATGTAAAGTTCGATGATTCATTATAGTTGCGTATAACACCCAGTGCACCATGCAATACGTGCCCTCCTTACTACCCATCACCAGCCTATCCCATTCCCCCACCACCCTCCCCTCTGAAGCCCTCAGTTTGTTTCCCAGAGTCTATAGTCTCTCATGCTTCATTCCCCCTTCTGATTACCCCCCTTTATCCCTTTCTTCTACCGATCTTCCTAGTTCTTATGTTCCATAGATGAGAGAAACCGTATAATTGTCTTTCTCTGCTTGATTTATTTCACTTAGCATTATCTCCTCCAGTGCCGTCCATGTTGCAGCAAATGTTGAGAAATCATTCATTCTTTCTGATAGCTGAGTAATATTCCATTGTATATATGGACCACATCTTCTTAATCCAGTCATCTGTTGAAGGGCATCTCGGCTCCTTCCACGATTTAGCTATTGTGGACAATGCTGCTATGAACATTGGGGTGCATATGGCCCTTCTCTTCACTACGTCTGTATCTTTGGGGTAAATACCCAGTAGTGCAATGGCTGGATCATAGGGTAGCTCAATTTTTAACTTTTTAAGGGACCTCCACACTGTTTTCCAGAGTGGCTGTACCAACTTGCATTCCCACCAACAATGTAGGAGGGATCCCCTTTCTCCACATCCTCTCCAGCAACTGTTGTTTCTTGCCTTGTCAATTTTTGCCATTCCAACTGGCATAAGGTGGTATCTTCGTGTGGTTTTGATTTGAATTTCCCTGATGGCTAATGATTTTGAACATAAAATGCCACCTTTTTTAAGCACATGTCAAACTTTAGCAGGGAGTCATTTCCAGTAAAAAGAAACCCCAAAAGCTTATGCTATAGCACCACCTTCTGGAAAACAAAAGAAAGGCTTCTAACTGCCAACCTGATGAATTATTAAAATCTAAACAAAGCCTTACGTAAATAAGGAAGGTGTTTGCTACTTTAAATGTGGCGGCACAGGTGCACTTCATTGAACACTATGAAAAATCATGGTAATACAGTATCACAAAAAGGCAATGACAATTCTCCAGCAACTGCACCCAAAGACACGGAATACTGCAATCTGATAAAAGAATTCAAAATAACAGGACAAAATTCAATAAGCTACAAGAAAATTAAAAAAGGCAATTCAACGAACTTAGGAATAAAATTAATGAACATTAAGTACTTTACCAAAGAGACTGAAATTCTAAAAAAGAACCAAAATGAAAATCTGAAGCTGACAAACTCATTGAAATGAATGTATTTTCTTCTAGAAAGCACTGGAAATGGAGCAGATCAGATGGAAGAGAAAATAAGCAAGCTGGAAGATAAGGGTTTAGAAATGATTCAGGAGGAAGAGGAGAGAGAACTAAGATATTTAAAAAGTGGACACAACCTATAACAATTATCAGATTCTATTAGAAAAGCTAACATAAGATTAATTGGTATACCAGAAAGAGAAGAGAAGGAGGCAGAGAGTTTATAGAAAGAAATAAAGGTTGAGAATTTCCTAAACCTGGGGAAGGAACTGGATATACAAGAATACAAAAGCTAACAGAGCTTCTCCAAGACACACTGTAATGAAACTGTCAAAAGTCAATTATAAAGGCGGGGAAAAAACCTACAAGGGAACCCTCCCTCCCCCATTAGGCTATCAGATTTCTACAAATTCTACAGGCCAGGAGAGAATGGAATCAATGAGCTATTCAAACAACTGAAAGATAAAAACTGCCAGGCAAAAATACTCTACGTGGCAAAATTATCCTTCAGATATGAAAGAGAAATAAAGGATTTCCCAAACCAATAAAACGTGAGAGTTCACCACGACTAACACTGCCTTAGAAGAAATGTCGGGAGATCTTCCAGCTGAAAAGATCTAAGTACACAACATTCTTATTAAGGTGATCAACAGACATAAAACTGTAATTATTTTAGAATATAAAATAATTGCAGCATAAAGGTTAAGGAGCATTAAAAATGACAGCTATTAAAATTTGGTAACAATTCACAGTATAACAAGAGATCATTTGTGACATCTAAAGTATAAATAGATGAAGCTAAGTAAATGAAGATAAACTTTTATCAGCATAAAATGACTTGTTTTTCCTCTATGAGATATTTTATTTAGTAAACCTTCTGGTAACCATAAAGCAAAAATAGAGCAAAGCCCCAAAACAAAAAAAGAAGACTGAGCAAATCACCAAGGACAAACACCAGCTTACAAAGGTAGACAGAAACAGAAGGAAAAAGAAACAATGGAGAGATAAATTAGAAGGCAAAAGGTAAAATGGCCATTAGTAATTCCTCACATATCAATAATCACCCTACATGCAAAATGGATTGAGTTTACCAAAAGGCACAGAGTGGCTGGATGGGTAAAAAAAAAAAAAGGCCCGTCTATATGCTCTCTACAGAATACTCATTTCAGCTCTAAAGACATCCATAGGCTCAAGGTGAAAGGATGGAAAATGACCTTCAGAGCAAGCAGAAATCAAAACAAGGCAGGCATCACCTACTTACACAAAATAGACTTCAAGCCAGAAGTCATAAAACTGGCAAAGGTCATTATATAATGACAAAGAAGTCCATACATCACAAAAACATAACAATTGTAAATATATATGCTAACACCTGAGCACCAAAATACATTAAGGGAGAAATAGACAACATAAGAGTAGGGGACTTCAATATTCCACTATCACTAATGGGAAGATCATCCAGACAGAAAATCAATAAGGATGATGTGCTTAACAGTGGCCTAGTGATCTAAGGCTCTGGGTTAAGAAAATCAACAAGGTAAATACTGGAAATGAACCACACTTTAGAGCAAATAAACTTACTAGACACACACAGAATAATTCATCAAACAGCAGAATACACATTGTTCTTGTGCACATGAACATTCTCCAGAACAGATCATATGGTAGGACCCCAAACAAATCTTTGCAAATTTAGATTGAAATCATACTATCTTTTCTGGCCACTGTGATATGAAACTAGAAATTAACAAGGGGGAGGGGCGCCTGGATGGCTCAGCCTTTAAGCGTCTGCCTTAGACTCAGGTCATGATCTCAGGGTCCTGGGATCAAGCCCCATATCGGGCTGCCTGCTCAGCAGGAAGCCTGCGTCTCCCTCTCACACTCCCCTTGCTTGTGTTCCCTCTCTCGCTCTCTGTGTCAAATAAATTTAAAAATATATATATATACAAAAAAAAAATAAATCGACAAAGGGGAAATGAGAAAATCTATAAATATATGGAACCTAAACAACACATTTCTAAACAATAGGTCAAAGAAGAAATCAAAAGGGAAAGAAGGAAAGTTTACAGTAATAAACACAGATATTAATTAGATCTCAAATAACCTAACTTTATATCTCAAGAAAGTAGAAAAAACAGATTAAGCCTAAAGTTAGCAGAAAGAAGAAAATAATAAAGAACAGAAGTAAATGAGAGACCAGGGAAACAAGAGAAAGAATCAACTAAGAGCTGGTTCTTTGAAAAGATAAAATTGACAGACTTTTAGCTACATTAAGAAAAAGAAAACTCAGAAATGAAAGAGGAGACAACTGATACATTAATACACAGGCTCATAAGAAACAATTATGTGCCAAAAAATTACATAATACTCATCGATACAATACAAAAAATAAAAAAATTTAAAAAATTACATAATACTCATCAAAATATCAAAGGCATTTTTCACGGAAACAGAACAATCCAAAAATTGTCGAAACACAAATGACCCCAAATATCCAAAGCAATCCCAAGAAAAAAAGACCACCACCAGAGGTATCCTTGAACAACATGGCAGTTAGGGGTGCAGACCCTTCCTGCAGTTTAAAATCCTAGTATAACTTTTGATGTCCCCAATCCTTAGGTACTAAAAGCCTACTGTTTACCAGAAGCCTTACCAATAACAGTCAAAAAACACATATTTTGGGGGTGCCTGGGTAGCTCAGTTGGTTAAGCATCTGCCTTCAGCTCAGGTCATGATCCCAGGGTCCTGGGATTGAGCCCTGCACTGGGCTTCCTGCTCATCGGAAAGCCTGCTTCTTCCTGACTTCTGCCTGCTGCTTCCCCTGCTTGTGCTCTCAAATAAATAAAATCTTAAAAAACAAAACACATATTTTGTATATATATTATACAGTGTATTCTTACAGTAAGCTAGAAAGAAAAAATGTTAAGATCATAGGAAAATACATTTACAATACTGTAAAAAAAAAAAAAATCATGTGTAAGTGGTCCTACACAGTTCAAACTCATGTTGTTCAAGGGTCAATTGTATACTACCAAAGCCATAGTAATAAAAACAGTATGGTACTGGCACAAAAACGGAAGAGAGGCCAGAATTAAATCCTGGCATATGTGGTCAACTGATGCTGGACAAGGGAGCCAAAAACACCTGATGGGGAGAGGATAGTCTCTTCAACAAGTGGTGCTGGGAAAACTGGAGAAATACATGCAGAGAACAATGAAATTAGACCCCTACCTCACACCACTCACAAAAATTAACTCAAGATACATCAAAGACTTAAGCATAAGACCAGATGCCATAAAATTCCTAGAAGGAAACATAGGAGGAAGCTTCCTGATGTTGGTCTCATCAATCATTTTTTGGACATAATGCCAAAAGCACAAATAAGAAAAGGAAAAATTAACAAATGGGACTACATCAAACTCAGAAGCTTATGCAACTTTCATATTTGAGTTGACAGTTGTTTTATAACTTCGTATCTATGACTAGTGGTTGTATAGGTGCACTTTTTCCTTTATGATCCTGGCTACAAAACTGAGACCCATGTGGTTATGTCGAAGCTCTTTAGCCTCCTGTAACTCGTCGGCTTACATTTCTAGTATCACTTGCATTCCTCAACTCTTATGTACCAGTACCACTCAGCTGGTCACAACTTTCCCACGTCAACTGCAGAATCTGGCCTCTTCCCTTTTTGTTTTATCCTGTTGACCTGGAACTCTTCTTCCTTATGGCTAATTCCAGTTTTCCAGAGTCTAGGCATCACTTCCTCCTCCAGGATGTTAACCTCCTCCTCTGTGCCCTCACAGCACTGTGCTCATGCTGTCACCACTGCATTCACCACACAAATGTTGAAATAATTCAGATGTCTACCACCTACCTTGTAAGCATACCCTTCTTACTTAGCCTGGTATCCATATCGGCATCTCACACAGAAGATACTTGTATCTGAAATGCACTGCAATAGCGTTCTTACACAAAACAGATGTCTAACAGCAGACTCCTCCACTGTAAACTCTCAGATAAGGAGACAGAGGCAGTATTGGTATGTTCTTGCTTTCAATTCTCACCTGATGGTATTAAAAGCTGGAGTTGAGAGTTTGATTCCTACCTGAGGGATTAGGTGGGTTTTAGCACCATTATATACTTCTCCTAATTAGGACTCAGAGCCACTACAATGCAAAATGAGTGTCACACAGTTTAATGACCTGAAATTCAAACACAGTGATAACAAAAGTTTAATAGTTGAAATGGTGGTTGAGACAAAAAAATACTTTCCATGTCACCGGAGCAGTGATTCCTTGCATCTGGGGACTCACTGTTGTGAATTCAATGAAGATACAAAACTGCACACGCAAACAAAGGTTTACATACAATTTCGGAACATTCACAAACAGATCCAAATTGAAGGAACCTAAATCAAGAACTCTGTAATAATTCAATTAAGAGGCCTAAGAAGCTTAGTGCCCAGACAGGCACTACATTTCATGCTGATTATACCCAGATAAAATCCCAGAACTTCCACTTGGATCCCAGGGGAGGCATACAAAGGAATTTCTTTAACATGTGGTTAATGTGTTCATTAGCACTCTTTAGAGTATATTATATGCCATGAGGCGGTTCAGTCTTGTTGGGTTTAGTTTCTGTGTAAGCATGAGATAGGCAAATTATGTAATACCACACATTCTTGTTTCTCAAAATATGTTAATATCCTATTTAGAAATGCATTTTTTGGGAAGATTACAACAAATAAAGCCTTCATTAACAGGCTGTTAAGGAAAATGTCAGTGTTTCCTTAAAAAAGCTGCTTTATTGACTTCAGTGGCAAATTTATAAAAAGTTCACGTCTTGATTTATGCAGAATTATGATTCACATTATTAACATAATGACAGCTGCACGTGTACAGTTAATGCACTCATACTGTACACCAATAACATGTCCAAGGGGCTCTTCTAAGTTTCAAGATTAAAAAACAACCCCTCAAACTCAATAGCATGATTACAAACAGGTATTATTTAAAAACAACAAATGTATTTGCTTTACAACATTTGTTCTCTCTTCATCCTAAAAGCTCATTTATTTCATTAATAATTTGTACTTTAAAAAATGCTTTTATCATTTTTGCAGTGAATGGACTTAAAATGAATGCTTGGGTCTTTAAAAATTTTTTAATGATGGATAACATCAATACAAGTGTATTTAATACTGATCAATGTCTGAAATGTCAAAAAGAAAAACAAAACAATCCTTTAAATATGTATAAATACTTAAATATAGAAAACCTCCATCAATAGTCAAAACAAAGTATATTTAATGGTTGTATTGGAAAAGAGAAAGGGGCGATTCATGCCAGGGTAAGATTTAAGAATATTTTTTAAGCAAACACTGCCTATGGGACAGCCTCTTATTTTGATAATTTAAACCTAATTTTACTTAGATATGTAAGGAACCAATAAAAAAAAAATCACACCCACAAGTAAACAATTGGTAATTTGTTTACAAAGTGCAGTATTTCAGTACAGCAAATTCATCTCAAAGAAGCAGACTGTGTGGCTTCCTAGCCTTTAAAACTCCCCTGGTTTCCATTTAGGTGGTTTAACATTTAGTCATGATGTGTAACACAAGAAGCCTGTGTAATGAAGCTTGGGCCCCTTAACACCTGCTATTTGTTAATTCCAACATAAGAGAGTATGAGACCTGGAGAGTAAATTGTCAAAATCTGATTGATGAGGTACAGATTATCTGAATAAAATTTATAACCTGGTACCAGTCAGTAATCCCAACATAAACTATTGCTTTGTAATGAACTCTGTATGGTCTGCATGTCCTTCAATAACTGAAGATTTTTCCTGCTTTTTTCACCAGGTCTCGGTTTGGCAACGTCCTTCTTGTTTGTGGTCCCTGTGATTCCAGAAGAACGACTGCTGCTGTTTCCTTCTTCATCAAGAGTCTTTCTGGTGGTTCGCAAGTCCCTCTTCTGCTTCTCTACCTTCTGTTTCTCCAGCTACAAGAAATAACCAAGGCAGGGAAAAAAGAGCATTCAATGAAAACATTCTCTTCCAACAACCAGGTGTTTAACTTTCATACAAACTAAAATCCAAATACTATATTCTGGGTTTATTGTTTTAAAGCCTTCAAAAACCTATTGTACCAGTCACTGAACACTCAGTGTGTAAAAATATAAAGCGACATACAAACAAGTGAAAAAGAGTAAACATATCAATACCGGTGCTGTTTCAGAAGGCAAGGCAGTGTTGCCAAAGTGCAGAATAGAGCGAGAAACAAGAGGGTTTGGGGGAAGGTGTCATGGAAAAGACAAAAAGTCTGACATGGTAAGTGAAGGATAGGGTAGATACTAAAGGTGAAGAACAGGAGAAGAGTGGTTCTAGAAACTAGTCTGAGGTGGCAATGAAACATTCTAGATGGATGAAGAGATGTAACGGTAATGTATTAATACAAAATATTTTTAATTTTATTATTTCACTATTTCACAATAATTCAAACCAGAGAATTTATTTTTAGAGAGCTTTACTTGTACTTTAAGCTGTTGCCAAATTGGTGTTCCATTAGACAGAACAAAATCTAATGTACAAGAAACAAATTAGACCATTACTCCTATAGCAATCATTTGCTTATATTTATTCTTTTTTAAAACATGAACTTTACAAAAAATACTTAAAAGCTCAGGTTTTGGGAGTTGAAAAGACCCATGTTTGCATGCCAGCTCTGCCATTTACCAGTAGGCTAGTATGTCCCTGCACAGAAGTTACTTAATTTCACTTCAGGATATACCTACCTCCCAGGAAACTTAGCCCAGTTTCCTTACCTACAGAATAAGACAATACACCCAGTTCACAAGTGTTCCATGAAAATTAAGTAAGGGAACATATTCAAAAGCACTTAGCATCCATCATGCCTATTACACAGCCACCAATCAGTAAATGTCAGCCAAGCCTGTTCTGCTCCCAGTCTTTCTTCATTTCCATCACTGGTAAGGCCACCCTCTCCCTCCAAATGATATTCAGCAGCAGGTTGCCCTGATCCTTCTACTTCCAAAACATACCTCCAATCTGTCCGCTTCTCCCCCACAGCAGTCACAGATGACCTCTAACGGAGAAGAGCTTCACCCCGCCCAGCTGGTCTCCGGCCCACTCCCAGCAGCTATAGCAATCTCTGAAGCCATGAATCATTACGTTTCTCTCCAGATGAAAACCCTGGAGTGTGCCTTCCCACTGCACTTAGTAGATATTAAATACATGGCTGTTCTATTAATTTAATTAGCAACATAAATATAACCAAAAATTTTTTCACATATTTATATCTGACTTATTCCTTTGGAAATCAAGAATTTCCAAGTGCTTTCAAAAGACTTAGGTAAATTTAGAACCATTTAAATTCATCACAGAAGTTAAAGTTTGTTCACATAAAGGTAAGAATACTAAATAATAATATTCGGTATTTGAAAGATGGATCTTAGATGATAAAATCTACTCTCACAGATTACAAGACAGAGTCTTCCTTCCTAGCCCACTGAACACCAACTCTTAATCATGAAGGGACTGCATTAGTGTCTACAGTAAAGAAATGCTTCCTACAGCTCCCTATCTGTCCACTTCAATGTCATCAATCAATGTACTTGAGGAAAAGGGTTTTTTGGTTCTGCCTTGTTCTTGTTTTTTAATCATTAGAAACAGAGGAAGGGAAATTAAGTTGCAGTTACCTGGGCTTGGTATTTTCGAACTTTAGTTATTTGGTTGGCTTTGGCCTCCATCCTCCCCACCAATGCCTCCAGTTCACACTCTAAGTTGTCTTTCAGTTCTACAGTTGGGGATTCTTGGATAAGTTTCGCAAGCTGCTGGTGATCACTATATAAAAAATAAAAGCAGGGCTTGGTTAAGTTACTGGTTTCATGGTTAGGTCCACCACAACCCACTCACCATGGGACCACTGCTCTGTGCAATAAAAAATGTCTCAATTTCTTAAACAGAGCAACAAGACGTTTTAAAGGTTCAAGAAAGGCACTGGAAGCAAATGCAAGAGGAGTTCTTAATTTCAAAGACCTAATTATTTATATTTCTACCTCCCCCACGACAGTATAAAGGAAAGCCTAGAAAGAAAAGACCTTGTTCCTCAAATATATCCTAACTTACCATTTAAATTTAATTAAACTCAATGTATATCAAGCTCCCGAATAAGGAAATAAAACTTAAATGTAAACCCTGGTCTTGAAAACATTTAACAGTATTAGAAAAGGGAGAGATTTCCCCCAGAACAGTTGTATTTGTTAAGGTCCTAGTAACTTACTTAGTGGTTGGTGCAAGGACTGTGCTCAGATATTTGCTGAACAAATTAACAATATGGTTAATGAAGTCACCAAGAAGTTAAAATGAAGTTTTACAACTATAATTTAAAAAAAAAAAAAGATTTTATTTATTTGAGAGGGAGGGATACAAGCAGCGGGGAGGAGCAGAGGGAGAGAGAACCAGACTCCCCACTGAGCAGGGAGCCCGATGCGGGGCTCAATCCCAGGACCCCAGGAGCATGACCTGAGCCGAAGGCAGACGCTTAACTGACTGAGCCACCCAGGTGCCCTTAGAACTAAATATAATTAAAAAAACCAAAAACTAAAACTCACAAGCTCATTTGCCCAAATTCATCTTGTAAAGTCTGTAAGACTTCTGATAACTCTTCGTTAATGCTGTTGGAGGAGGAAGGCGTTACTGACAACTTTTTACTTTTACCACTTCGTGAAGAACCTTGCTTTGTCAAAGGAACATTGTTGACCACTCGATCATTGCACAGGGCTTTACTGTGTTGCTTCATTAGATGCAAGACATGCTGAACATTGGCTACCACAGCATGGCTAGGACTGGTGGACTGAAGAAAAATGAGAATTAATTGAAGCCGCATCCTCTAAATCTGTTTTCTTGTTTACTCCCTAAGCGGAGTAAAAAGACCCCCACCCATAAAGAGGCTATGATATAAATCTCCTAGAGTAAATCCAAATACCAAGTCCCATTTAACCTCTGAAATATCTCCAAACCACCTTAGTTTCCACCCTACTGTCATTCCCTTGCAACCACCTCTACTTGCTACAGGAAGATTCCATTTGGCCTCCCTGCCCCCAGTGTGTTCAGTCTTTAACTCCATAGTGCTATCGGCTCTCCCCCTAAAATATTACTCTAGTAGTAATATCAGGGCGTTCTCCTACTTGAATTATTTGATGTTAAGCCCACTAACTCCAATGTCCAAACTCCTTAGCATAGAAAAAAGTCTTCTATCATCGAGCTGCAACTGATACTGTCTGGCCTTATGTCTCACCATCTCCTAATTTCTCTGCTTGCTTGCTTTACTTATTTATTTTATTTAAAACCAATTTAATTAACATATAACAACGTGGATGGAACTAGAGGGTATTATGCTAAGTGAAATAAGTCAGTCAGAGAAAGACAAATACCATGATTTCACTCATGTGGAATTTAAGAAACAAAACAGATGAACACAGAGGAAGAAAAGGAAAAATAAAGATGAAAACAGAGAGGGAAGCAAACCATGACAGACTCTTAACTCTAGGAAACAAACAGGGTTGCTGGAAGGGAGGGGAGTCGGGGGATGGGGTCACTGGGTGACAAGCATTAAGGAAGGGACTTGGAAGTAATGAGCACCAGGTGCTGTACGCAACTGATGAATCACTGAAATATCTCTGAAAATTTGCATTATTTAAATAAACTGTATTTGCACATGCCATTTCTCTTGTGTGGCCAGTATTTTTTACTGTCCTTTAAAACCCAGTTCAAATATATTAACTTTTAACGAATTCCTTAAAACCTCGAGGTAATGAATTGGTCCAATTAAGTAGTCCATTCTCAGATCACCTACAGCATTTATTACTATCATAGTGTTTATCACAATATATTACAACTGTGTTTGCACATTTATTTTACCTACTAAATAGTGTATGTACTCCCAGGTGGTAGGGACTGTTGTCAAATTCATTTCTCTATCCTCAAATAGTAAGATGCACAAAGTTCGTCCTTGTCACATAAACAATAGGAAAAACCTGGTATCCTTCTCAAAATTTCTGGTTTTGAATATTAAACAATAATCTCCATATGCTATTTCAGTTTACAAACAGATGGCACGACTACCTTGCCTCCATAAGCATCATCCAGACAGCTTGTTTAAAATCCAGATTCCTAAGTAACACTCCAAACTCAGTGTGGGATCAAGGCTTGGAAATGTGTATTTTTAAGTTTGCCAGTTGATTCTGACCAGCCAGCTTTGAAAACCACTGTGCTAAGCTAATGGATACTCTCTTTTATCCTACTTTCTACTGTTAGGTAGCAAACTGAATCCAGCATTATATATGAAGAAGTATACATACAATATCCAAGTGGGGTTTATTCCAGGAATTCAAGACTAGTTCAATTATTTTAAAAAATCGATCAACGTAACGTAGCGTATCAACAGTAAAAAGGAAAAAACACATAACCACATCACTTAATGAAGAAAAGCATTTGAAAACATCCAATACACAATCAGGTACTTTAAGCAAAGTAAAAAGAAACAGAAAGAAATTTCCTCCAGTTGATAAAAAGCATTGACAAAGAACCTACAGCTAACATCCTATTTACTGGTGAGACTGAATGCTAATATTCTCCCCCCACTTAAGATTAGAAAAAAGGCAAGGATGTCCACTCTCATCACTCTTGCTTAATGTAATACTAGAAATCCTAGCTAGTGCATTAAGGCAAAAAAAGGAAATAAAAGACATGCAAATTAAAAATAAATAAAACGGTCCCTATTTACAGATGACATGCTTCTTTACATAGAAAATTCTAACCAATCCAAAAAATAATTCCTAGGACAAGTAATTCAGAGAATCACAGAATGTAAGTTCAACATACAAAAACTAAATACACTAACAATGATTACATAGAAATTAAATTAAAACTAAATACAACTTACATTTGCTCCAAAAAAATATAGGAGTATAAATCTAATAAAACAGACATGGGACCAATATGCCAGAAACCACAAAATACTGGTGAAAGAAATCAAAGATCTAGATAAATAAATAAAAGCTACACAATATTCATGGTCTGGAAGACTCAACATAACAAGGACATCAATTCTCCTAAGCTGATCTATAAGTATAATATAATTCCAATCAAAATTATAACAAGACTTTTTTTTTTTTGTAGACATAGAAAAGCTTATTCTAGAATTCATATGAAGAGTCAAAGAAACTAGAAGAGCTCAAACAATTTTGAAAAAGAATAGAGAAAAGAATCACTCTGCCTGATGTTAAGACTTACTATAAAAAGCCACAGTAATCAAGGCAGTGTGGTACTGGCAAAGACGTGAACACATGTATCGATGGAACATAATATAAAATAAACCTTGACCTAACAAGCCTCATACTGTATACAAAAATCATTTCAAGTAGATCACAGATTTAGATGTAAAATATAAAACTATAAAATATGAAACGTAAGTGAATATCTATAGTATGTCGGTCCTGGCAAAGAGTTCTTAGACCTGACAGCAAAAGCATGATTCACAAAAAGCAAAAATCAATTGACTGCATTTCATCAAAACAAAAAGCTGCTCTGTGAAACACTGTAAGAGGAAGAGAGACTGGAGGATATACTTGCAAACTACGTATCTGATATATGACTTGTATCAAAATACAGAAATCTCAAAACCTAACAGGAAAAAAAACAAACAAAATAACCAACCCAATTAAAAAAGGGCAAGAAATGTAGGTAGATATTTCACTAGAGGATATACGGATGGTAAATAAGCACATAAAAAGAATAGAACTACCATCATTAGTGTAATATAAATTAAAAGCACAGTGAGATATCATAACATACACAGCAGAACAGCTAAAATAAAGTGACAATATTAAATGCTGGTAAAGATGGGGAAAAACTTCATCTCTTGGGCATTGATACTGGGAATGAAAAATGGTACAATCACTCAAAAATAGTTGGGTAGTTTAAAAACAAAACACTTACCATACAATCCAGCAATCACATTCCCGGACATTTATCCCAGAGAAATGAATACTAAGTCCACACAAAAACCTATACACGATGTTTATACTGGTTTTGTTTGTGAACACCAAGAATTGGGAGCAACCCAAAGGTTCTTCAATGGGTGAATTATTAAACTGTGGTACATTCACACCATGGGATATTCAACCAAGAGAAAAGAAGGAACTATGGATACACATGACAATTTGATGAATCTTAAGGGAATTATACTGAGTGAAAAGGTCAATCTCAAAAAGGTTACATCCTATGTAATTCCCATTTTTGAAAGGGCAAAACTGGAGATATGGAGTGGTGGTGGTTACACATATATAAACGTGATATAATCGCACTGACCAAAACCTGCATATGCGTGTGCACATGTACACACCCACAAGGACGTAAAACTAGAGAAATCTGAACAAGGTCTTTGGATTGTACCAGTGTTAATCTCTTGGTCATGAAACTATACTACGTTATGTAATGTACTGCTGCTGCAGGTACACCAGATGAAGGGTACGTGGGACCGTTTATTATTTTTGCAACTTTCTGTAAATCTAGAATCATTTCAAAATTAAAAAGTTAGTCTATGTTTTTATCAAGATGATTTAAATTCACCCACAATTAAAATGGTTTAGATATACATTCTCCCTTGCAACTCTGCAGTCATCAATACAACCTTGATGATTATCAAGAACCAAATTCATTTGTTTCATTAACAATGTAAATGCTGATATAGATGGTATTCATTTAAAGTGTGAAAATTTGTGAGTATGTGAAATCACTATTTCACTTGTAACCTGTAATATGTATTTGCTATATTAATTACCTGCCTATGTATACTTGCAATAAGCAGTATATAGTTTTTAAAATTCTTTTTCCTGTTATTTCTGGTTGTATTTAATATAATTTTTTATCTATTTGACCTATAATTTAAAACAAAGACATAAAATATGCCTTTATGTCTTTTTAATTTCATTTTTCTAGTATTTTTACTGCATTTTACAAGTGTACTGGTCTATGACAACACATAATTAAAAATAAAAACTGATACTTCATAACAGAGAGTTCGACGGAACACTTGGCTACGTGACAGCACATTCTTAGCTATTTGAATATATTTTTTTAAAGATTTTATTTATGTATTTGAGAGAGTGAGCGAGTGAGAGAGAGAGTGTGAGCCGGAGGAGGAGCAGAGGGAGAGGGAGAAGCAGACTCCCTAAGAAGGGAGCCCGATGAAGGGGCTCAATTCCAGGACTCCAGGATCATGAATTCAGCTGAAGGCAGACAATTAACCAACTGAGCCACTCAGGTGCCCTATCTGAATAATATTTCACAAAGAGTACAAATAATTTCAGGAGAGTTTAGGTTGAAAAGACTGGTCTTTGAACCTGTCCTGTTCAACCTTCGTATTAATGACTTCAGTGAGAATTATCAAAGACAGGCAATTAAATTTGGAGATAACACAAATAATGAACTAGATTCTAATGTAATGTGGGATAGAGTGAATCTATTCCTACAGTTTCATTTACTTAGAAATTCTGTATAAAATAAATCTACAAGTATAGGACCTACACTACAGAGGCTAATGCAAAGATTCAGAAAAACACCTGTTACCTCAGTTGACTCTAAAATTAATGAGAGGGAGGGATCATGTGGCTTCCTCCAGAACATTAATATGATGCTAGACTGAGAGACTCCCAGAACATGACAAAGTCTCTATTCTGTGCTAGTCACACCACATTTAGAAAGGAAGAGTGATGAGAAGGTAAAGAAACTCAGAAAACACAATAGCTGAAGAAAATGGAAGTGCTTATAACCTATAATAGAATAAGGAGATGAGAATAAAGTTATTTTCAAAAGTTTTAAAATTTCCCTACCATCAGGGGCTCATTTGTTCTATGTGGATCCCTGAGAGCAGAAAAAGAACAATGAGAATTTTCAGTGAAAGATTTTAACTTATTGAGGAACTTTCAAATAAAGTGGTCTAGAAATGTATTAATGAGGTCTCATCAGATATATTTAAAAAAAAAAGATTATTTATTTTAGAGAGAGTGGGGAGAAAGGGAAGGTCAGGGGGAGAGAGAATCTCAAGTAGACTCCCTGCTGAGTGCAAAGCAGGACTCCGGGCTTGATCCCAGGACCCTGAGATCATGACCTGAGCTGAAATCAAGAGTCAGCCATCAACCAACTGAGCCACCCAGGCGCCCCTAAACTAACACAGTATTAAGCACTTATTAGAGATCACGCAGTACTTGCTGATATTTGACAAAATTATCATCTCTACATTTAAACACTATTTCTGACTGCCTCTTGGAGGAGAATGAGTTCTGTAAGTAATATGCATGTGAGGACAAACAGGATGTAATTTCTATTTACTTAAATATTTACCTATATTTAAACATAAATGAACAAGACTGATACTAAAAATCCAATGCTATAAATATACGATTTCCTATTTCATTTAATTCTATCTGCAACCACCCCTTCTCCAAACCAGGGTGTCGGATTTTGTTACGTAACTTTCCTTGCACATATGCTTTATCTGCTTTAAAGTCCCCCCAGTCTCTTCCCTCCTCCCCCAAACCTATAAAATCTTCTGTCTCGTTTTCACATCACGATGATCCATACTAATAAAGGGGCAGAAAAATGTTTTCAACATTTATAGGCGTACAGGTGTTATGAGTTGATTTAATTCAAAGAGCTAAGTTGTAAAGAAAAAAAAAAAAATCCAGACTTTGAGCAACTCACCTTTCCAGCTACAAACGGCATATCCCCCAAGCATAATCTATAATGTGGTTGTGCAGCAAAATAGTTCCTAGAACCTTTCTGAATGGAAAGGAAAGAAAAATAAGTTTACTCACATGATGATAAAAGCTGACCATATACAACTAACCCGAAATTTCAGCTTAATGCTGGGCTACTACTTGCTTTATCAATACTGGAATGTTCTTGAGCTCCTAATAATACTTGACAACATGCATTCTAGCCTAGGAAAGGCTAGGAAGGAAAACATAGTACCTGCCAAAACGGCCATTACAGTCTCAGTAAAGAAACAGTGTGCATATGTATGTGATATATGTATAGTCACATACACTTAAAAACATTTTAAGAGGAAAAGGTCGTTAATAGCAATACTGAATAATAATTAAGACTTGTGTAGTGTTTTGCAGTTCCAAAATGCTTTCATATATATTATCTATCAAGGTGAAAATTTATTAGTAGTTATTACTTAATCCCATCTTCCCAATGAAGAAACTGAATGAAAGAGATTTCCTTATCTAAGGGTGACGTATCACATTGTTTTATGAATATTTTCACATAAATTACGCTAAGTAATAATCAGCACTTTGACTTATGGGTCCTGTTTTTGTACCTTTTCTGGTGGTTTTGACTTCTTTTTTTTAACTCTTCTTGCACTGGGAACAACTGGAGCTGCTTTATCTTCAAAGATAATTCTATTTGTTTCTAGACCAGTCTGCAACTAAGAAAAATAGGACAGCATAAAGTTAATGCTATAGAAATAAAAGCTATTATTTAAATTTGAGATTTGCTACATAAAGACCTGTAAAAGCCTATAGTAGTAGTATCAGACTGAAAACCACATCACAGCTGTGTAACTTGTCTTGAATCAATCTGTCAACATTTACCAAATATTTTAAATCAATACAAAGTCTCTCATTTTATCTTGAAGTGCTGTGTTATAATTTGCCTTTTCTTTTTTAGCTTGAAACCCTCTAGCTCCATTATCTGTAGTTGTTCCATAAATTAGACCTAATGAGTTAAATGCAATGTATTTAACTCCAAACCAATGCCTCAATATTTTCTTCTTTTTTACACATGGCCACCACATCAGTCAATTAAGCGTCTGCCTTCGACTCAGATCATGATCCCAGATGTCCTAAGATGGAGCCTGGCTTCTGGCTCCCTGCTCACTGGGGAGTCTGCTTCTCACTCTCCCCCTTCTCCACCGCCCCCCCAACCATGTGCTCACACGCTCTCAAATAAAATCTTAAAAAAAAAGGTTAGCCTAACTTGGAACCATGTATGATCCATGGTCATTATTATTCCACTATAATAGTGTTCACTATCAGAACTCAAAATCTTGACTGAAACTCAGAAGTCAAAACCTTTACTATAATATCAGTAATAACTATTTGGTCCCTTCTTTATGCCTGAGAAATGAAAAAAGAAAGCAAAAATACTGTAAATTAACTTTTTAAATTCATAAGATAATTAACTTGCTTAATTTTTATTTCATGTACAATAGAACTCACCACCACAATGTACATAAAGCACAATCCGTGGGTTTGCATGTTACAAGTGAGGAAATGGAGACACAGTAAAATGGCCTACACTAAAGTGGAATGGGCAGAGAAACCAAGTAATCTCAAAATTTGTTGGGGATCAAAAATAAAGCCACATGACTATGTAACTCAGCACACTGAAGCAAAAATAAAATAACATAAGAACAAAAATACACAAATTGATCAGAAGGTAAATATCTGCGAAAGAAAATACATCAGGTTTAATAGAAAGAGATTATGTTAACTCCATCAGTTCTGGGAAGAAATAGAAGAAGTACACAAGACGACAAAGGTTAACAGAATGTTTACAGTCCTGCAAGCCCACATATGAACTGAGCTCAGGAATCCGCTGGCAATTGACCCCAGCCTGAACTTCAGAGCCTCCATTCCTAACTGTTTTGGAATCAAGACCTGCTTCTTGTGTTAATATGATGAGAAAAGATACATACAAATTTATAAAACTTAAAGGCTTTGGAAGTGGGAGGGCCATACATGGGAGGTATTTGAATAAATAAGCTCTTAAGAGAGTCTCCAGTTACAAACAAGGTGTTTATTTATTTTGTTACTGTGTACAAAAGTATTACTGTATCTTTTAGAAATGCAGTTCTGGTTGGTATACATAAATTCAATGTTTCTGTGAATTCACACTGCCTCACCTATTCTATCTGGTAGCCGATGCATGGGATAAAATCAAAGACTAGGAGCAAACAGAGCTCGCTTTCCTTATATGGTAGCTTTTGTGAATTAGTATGGGTCACTAGCTATTGGGTCAGCCCATTACCTCAATTTCTGTCCTGGTGTTTTGAGGCCACCAAGGAAAAGGAAAATGTGTAAGAAGGAAACTTACATGATGGCTTTCAACCATTTCCAGTAGTGTTCCATGTGAGAAAATTTTACATGGTTATGTATTACCTTATAATATATATTATCTTTGATGTTTTAGTCTACTGATATTTTTAAAATGACTGAAACCCCAGAATTTGAAAAACTCTAAAAAACTGCCCAACTTTTACTCTCTGCCTGTAAAAATATAGGTTTATAATTTTCCATATCAAGTTATGTCTGACAATTTATATATTGGGCTATTCCAAAATATAAATAATCTAAGCAGCCCACGTTTATTTTTTTATTATTATTATTTTTTAAAAGATTTTACTTATTTATTTGACAGAGAGAGAGAGACAGCCAGCGAGAGAGGGAACACAAGCAGGGGGAGTGGGAGAGGAAGAAGCAGGCTCCCAGCAGAGGAGCCTGATGTGGGGCTCGATCCCAGGACTCTGGGATCACGCCCTGAGCTGAAGGCAGACACTTAATGACTGAGCCACCCAGGCGCCCCTAAGAAGCCCACATTTAATCTTTTGTTTATTATATAAAGAAAAGTATGAAATATGAGGAGCCTACCTGCTGACACTGCAACTTACCTGGGCTGCCTTAGCTTGCATACGTTTCCTTTCCTGTTCTTCTTCACGGAGTTTTGCTTCCAACTCTTGCATTTTTTTCTAGTGATAAAAATAATAAAAGTGGTTAGTGAAAAGATTTAGTGTCTTTTAGCACAGTAAATATATGCTTTTTAGTTTACTCTAGTAATGACACCGTGCTTGCCAGTAACCATGACACTCTCCTTTGTGATTCATTATTAGACATTTGTGAAGTAGCTGTGAGGCAGTTGAACAGAATTATGGGTAAAATCTATGGCCAAAGAACACAGCTCTGTATGTAGGCATAGAGGATACATGGAAGCTAAATTGGGAACTTAATCTCAGTGGTATTAAATACTTCCCAAGTGAATCAATTAAAACTAAAGAGAACAACTTAAACCAAGTAATACAAGCCTTAAGTATGATCAAAAACATTTAAGCTTCCAACATTTTCAAGAAGAACTACTTCCTTATGTGCAGCAAGATTATAAAATGTGAACTTTCTCCAAATTTACACTTTTGTCCTTTAAAAATTCCTATTTCTTTGCTACAAGGTCACTTTTCTTCCTATGAATATCCAGTACTATAAAATGATTAATTTTACAAAAGAACCAGTATTATGCACTGATGAGTAATAGGAACATTCACTGACTTCTGCCAAGGCCTGCATTGTGGTAAGTTTGTTATACTCCTGTTCCAGAAGATCCAACTTTTCAAGCTGGCTCTGCACATGTGTTTGATCATGTTGTCGTTCTCTTTCGAGGGAAACCTGGGGAACAGTATTAAACACAGCATGATAATCTGACAAAACAAAAAGCAAGTGACACGGGGCATATACTATATACTATATTTGCCTGGCCTTTCATAGAACTACTTGGATACTACAGAGAAATTCTAGGAGAACAATATTAAGATGAAACCACAGGGGGAAAACAAAAAATACAAGTGGAATCTTGTTCTTACCATATACTATTATAACATTTGGTTCCATATACTGAGACTTTCATTACACTCTGGGATAGCAGGGATTTATTAGATACATATACACTAATACTTTCAATGAGTCTGGCTCCCTTACACAGTTAAGCTCTAAACTAAGGCGATAATTATGTTTTTTGTATCTATCATTTGTACTTCCTCTGAATTCTATGTAAAACATCTATTATTTTTTTAGTTTTAGTGTTAAGGCTTTAAAAAGATGGCCACCTGACAGTCCCAGAGTAAACCATTAAACTAGGCTAAATTGAGGTCTATTGGTAAAAAGCCAAAACACTAAGCACTTAAATTTATAAACAGCATATCTTCATCTACAAGACTATGGCTGTAAGTGTCATACTAACAGAAATTTGAATAAGATTAAATAAAACAGTAATTTTTTCCCAGGAATTTGTGGGAATTACTAATTCCCTCCAATCCACCTTAGTGGATAGTTGCTGCCCTTAAAAAATACAGTTAAAAATGGGCATAAATCATATTTTATTTCCAGTATTGGAACCATTCTTATGAAATGGACTATTTAAAATTTACTTATGAAACAAGTTTATTAATTCAAAGACATTTATTATACATGCCTAATAGATATACTAATCAAAACATTTTACTCTTCTCTTATAGATGCTTTCTAACCTAAGAATTGGAATATCCCAATGAAAAGAATTACTATACTACTCTATATAACGTTTTCCATTTCCAATCATATGGCAGATTGAACTGACGACCCCTTTCCCCACCCTATAAATGATTCCAAGTAATTTCAGTCTTGGGCTGTCATACTGTTCAAAAGCCAGAAGCTATCAAAGCTGTACGCAGGGGATACAGCAGGGTGTGTGAGGGTCATCCAAAAAGGAAACCTCTTTATAGCTATGCTGAAGAAACAAATTACATTTTCCCTCAAAGCTTACATTAGTTGTTTCTCAAGATGACCTACTGGTACTACTATCACTGATTAAGATAAAAGGAGAAATGATTATTGTAACAGAACCGTTAGTCTTTACTGAGAAAAAAAATCTTTAGGTCAGTCTAATTTTCCCCATAACTAACTGTTCTTGAAAACGAATCTGTGATGCACCATACCTGTTTTTCTAAGACAGATGTCCTTTCCATTTCTGCATGCTTTATCATGTTGCGCATGTATTCCAACTGTTTTTCTAAAAGATTACATTTATTTTCTGCAGCTAACAACTGAGATGTCAGTTCTAAAAAGAATACGTGAGAAAAGCAGAAATTAGCTCACTCATGGAAGAGTTGTAATAAGCTGTTAATGGGAACTGACTCTACTGTGTATACAACAAACACTTTACAGTAGCTCTACAAGCCTATTCAGATGACCTAAGTCATTCCCTTTCTATATGCTAGTCCAATCTGTCTTGAATTCAGTCAGTAAATATAATGCAGGACCATCAGCATGTGCTCTTCGAAATGCACTTGAGTATAATTTAATTCTGGAGTGCCCAAAGACACTGACTACTAGAAAATACTAATGCGAAATTGCTTTTAGAATAATTTTACAATACTGACTTTGTATATTTCATTTTGTATTTTGTGTATTTGTAGGTTTCATTCCCTTCATAATTAAACAAACCTTGATTGTGCTTTGACTCCTCATTCTTTGAATTCTCTCTTTCTTGTATCTGTTCATCCAATACTTTCTTATATTCAATTGTTTCTCTAGACAAGGTTTTCACACTTTCTTCTGCCTGAATCCTTTCAAGTTCTAAGCGTCGAATCTTATCTTGAAGATTCTTCAGAGCAGAAAATATAGCTGCCAAATCCAAACATAAATAACATATGGAGATAGTTCAATGAAAAAAAACACATCTAAATAAAAAATAAAATATGGGTGGGCCCAGGGGAGAATCACCTTTTGGGGAAAAATGAAATGCTAATTACTGTCACATAATTGTTTTATTAAAAATCCATTTAAAGACATATTCAGAGTCTCTGAAATGTGCTAGATACTCAAAAACCAAGTTCTGGTAAAACATTTTAAAGATTTGATAAAATGGTAAAAATATTTAGCTAATCATATAAAATTCATAGCTGTCCAAAGTACATTAACTACCAATCCTTTTTCTGTTTCATTAATAGGATCACATGCAGAATCCAACTGTAGAGTTAAAGATCTCAAGCACAAAAAGGGCTATTTTTTTTAAATCTCTATTTTTCATTATATAGGAAAAATTCTAATCATTCTTTAAACTGCCCCCCCCCCAAAGTTTCTGATTATAAAAATAATACAGTCACTACAGAAGGCACAGGAAAATACAACAAAAAGAACAACTTATACTCCTTCTACCAAGAGACAGATAATGACTATCATTTTTGGTTATTGCTTTCAATCTTTTTTGATATGCATAAAATAAACTGAGATCAAAATCTGAGTTTTGTTTTTCACTTTAGCACTATGAAACTGTGAGCATTCCCTCACACAATCAGATAATTAGCACTATGACTGTGAGCATTCCCTCATACAATCAGCTAATCTTAAAAGATTACTTCCTCATAATCAATAATTAAAAATTGAAAAATTAAGTTGCTGAGTCAAAAAATATCCATATTTGAAAGGCTCTTAAAACAAAGTACCTTCATAAAAGGCTGTATATCAATTTATACTTTCATCAGATGTATGTGTCTTTGGCAACAGATACCACTATTAATTACAATGTTCCTGTTATTTTGATTAAGAAACAAAAACTACTTCTGGTTATTTTATTTTGCATTTCTATTAAAAGTATATATATATATGTAACTGGCTAATTTTCTTTTGAATTCCTTTAGAAAAAGTTCCCCCTATCACTTTATTATTGGTCTTTAATTCCAGAAAATACAGCTGCCGGTTTAGATGCTGTCAGTTTTGGTATAAAGATGTTCTGATTTTTCGTATCATTATAACAATCTTTCACATCAAGTTCTTTATATAGGTAGAACATTCTTCTGTAACTTCAAGAATATATAAACTTTATATTTTCCTTTATTGTACTTACAGTTTCACATGTTTATATTTAATTCTTTAACTGAAATAAAACATACTTTTGTATTGAAGGAAGAACTTTAAAAGGCATCTGTATCATATACCAAATTCACACAGGTACCAATATATATAGATGTAATTATTACTTACACACACACACACCTGAAACCACAGTTTCAGGACTTTTATTCTGATTTCACTATTACTATTCTAGTGTTTTAACTATTAAAACCTTATAAACATCAATACTGCCAGTCTCCCACATTACAGAAATCTTTAAAACATTTCAAATTTATTCTTACCAATATTCAGAAACATTTAGCCTAAACAATGACTTACATGAAACATTACGTAAACCATATAATATGTAGGAAGAACTGTTGTCTTGTAAAAATCCAGGCTTCTTACTCAAAACAAGGCATACTTTTCCATTTATTAATATAATTCATTCATTCACTGAATTTTTAGAGCCTAGAATGTTATAGGCCCCAAACAGGAGACTGATATATTTTATATCATAGCCAGCTTATTCTTTCTATTATGCAATGAGACTACAGCGTAATTAGAAAAAACACAGACATGAAACACATACAATGTAGAAACCTGAAAAATCAACAGAAAAGACTATGAGAAGAGGAAAAGAGTCCAGACTTAAGATTAGTATTTAAAGGAACAATTCTTTAAAAAACCCGGAGTAATTAGATAACAAATGTAATAGGAAAAGAGAAAATTATTTCTATGCCTTTTAATATCAATTCAGGTTCCCCCCACCAAGATTTATTTATTTATTCCAGAAAGAAAGAACGCAGTTCGGAGGAGCAGAGGGAGAAGGAGAAAGAAACTCAAGCACATGCCACTCTGAGCACAGAGCCTGATGTGGAGCTTGATCCCAACACCATGAGATCACTACCTGAGCGAAAACCAAGAGTGGGACACCCACTGTGCCACCCAGGTGCTCCATCAATACAGGTTTTTTTTTTTAAACCTCTTCTGAACTACTAAAACTTTGTAATACCAAACATTTCTTGCATTCCTTCATTAGATTATACCTAATAGTGTATATTTTGCTAGTATTTTACTTCTGCATTTACAGTTACTAGAGCAATTGGCTGGAACAACACCATTTTTGTTCTGTATTTCAGCAACTGTAGTATCACAGATGTGCTGGATTAACAAAAAGACCCAGTTTGAGGTATATGCTCTCCTTTTCTACATTCTGGAATTGCTTATATATCACCAAAATTATTTTAACGTTTCTCAACAACACAAAAAAATGGAAAGATATACCATGCTCCTGGACTGAAGGAATTGTTAAAATGTCCCTATTACGTCAATGTAATCTTTATCAAAATATCAACTGGTATTACTCACAGAACTAGAATTTAATCCTAAAATTTACATGGAACCAGAAAAGACCCTAAATAGCCAAAGCCATTTTGAGAAAGATAAACAAAGCTGGAGGTATCACAATCCCAGATTTCAAGATACACAACAAAGCTACAGTAATCAAAACAGTACGGTACTGACATAAAAATAAACACACAGATCAATGGGAACAGGATGGAGAGCCCAGAAATAAACTTGTATGATCAGTTAATCTGTACCAAAGGAGGCAAGAACATACACTGGGGAAAAGACAGACTCTTTAATAAGTGGTACTGGGAAAACTGACAGCTATATGCAAAAGAATGAACCCAGACCACTTTCTTGGGCCAAATACAAAAATAAACTCAAAATGGATTAAAGACCTAAATGTGAGACCTGAAACTATAAAACTCCTAAAAGAAAATATAAACAGTAATCTCTTGGACACTGGCCTTAGCAACACTTTTATAGATATGTCTTCTTATGACAGGGAAACAAAAGCAGAAATAACCTATCAGGACTGTATCAAACTAAAAAGCTTTTACATAGCAAAGGAAGCCATCAACAAAACGAAAAGGCAACCTACTGAATGGCAGAAGATATGTGCAAATCCTGTCTCTGATAAGGGGTTAATGTCCAAAATAGACAAAGAACTCCTAAAACACAACACCAAAAAAATCCACAAATAATCCAACCAAAAACGAGAAGACATGTATAGACATTTTTCCAAAGAAGACATATAGATGGCCAACAGACACATGAACAGATGTTCAACATCACTAATAATCAGGGAAATGCCAAGTCAAAACCACTATGAGGTATCACTTCACACCAGTCAGAACAGCCAGTATCGAAACGACAAGAAATGACAAGTGTTGACAAGGATGTGAAAAGGGATCCCTTATGCACTGTTGATAAGAATATGAGCTGGGGAAAACACTGTGGAAACATTAAGGAGGTTCCTAAAAAAAAAAAAAAAAAAAAAAAGAAATACCATATGATCCAATAATTCCACTACTGATTACCCAAAGAAAACACAGTAATTTGAAAAGACACATGCACTCCTATGTTTACTGCAGCATTATTTATAATAACCAATCTAAGCGTCCATCCATAGATGAATAAAGAAGATGTGGTATATATAATGGAGTATTACATATTCCACACATATATACATAATGGAATATTATTCAGCCATAAGAAAGAACAAAATCTTGCCATACATGACAACATGGATCAACTTAGAGAGTTTATGCTAAATGACATAAGCCAGAGAAAGACAAATACTGTATCATTTCACTTGTATATGGAGTCAAAACAAAAACAAAACAAACCCCAATAAACAAACAAAACAGAAACAGACTCATAAATACAGAGAACTGGTGGTTGCCAGAGGGAGGAGAGTGCGAGATAGTCAGAATAGTGAAGGGGATTAAGAGGTACAAACTCCAGTTACAGTAAGTCACAGGGATGAAAAGTACAGCACAAGCAACACAGCCAGTAATACTTCAATAACACTGCATGGTGATAGTAAACTACACTTACTGTGGTGAGAAGAGTGTAATATATAGGACTGTCAAATCCCTATGTTGTATACCTGAAACTAACACTGTGTGTCAACTATCCTTCAATTAAATAAATTCCTACAAAAAAAATTTATACAGCAGACCTGAACCTTGGCTACCCTCTGGAAACAAGGCTCTTGGAATGTTCCCTAAGTTACTAATTAATAAGGTTTTGTATGCCTATGGCACTAAATCCTGCTGCCCAAGTCTGCCTTGATTGTGTAAACGAAGTGTTTTATGGCTAATATCATGACTGCACAGGCACAAAGTGTTTGTGTGACCAGCTCCAAATAAAAGCCATAGTGTCTGAGCCTTAAGTGGGCTTTCCTGGGCAGAAACAACTACACATCAATACAGTTTATTGCTGGAGGAAGAAGTGTTTTTCTGTGTGACCTCCATGAGGGAGAAATTTGGAAGCCTGCATCTCGGACAGATTCTACTGTAGTAAGTCTCAGCCATAATTACAACCACTTCTGAAACTTGTGAGTCCTCTGAGTTAATCTCCTACCATGTAGGTGGTCCTGAGGTCCCAGAATATGAAAAATTCAATGATGTTTTCACATTCCACAAGGCAACTAAATTTTAAGAAACCACTTGCTAAGTTTTGGTGTAATATCAAATAAAAATATCCACAAATTGTTGGAAAGGCTATTAAAGTATTACTTCTTTTCCTCCTACATATCCATGTAAGGCCACATTTTTTTCACATACTTCAATCAAAACAATTTATTAACACAAATGGAATGCAAAAATAGGTAAGAATCAAGGAGTTTTCTATTAAGTCAGAAATGAGAGATTTACAAATTATAAAATAAAACAATGTCACTCTTAGCAGCATATTTTTTAAATTTGAAAAACAGTTATTTTTCATTAACATATTTATGTAAACATGAAGTGGGTTAATTAGGGTTTCCTGAACTAAAAAATTGGAGAACCAGTACTTTAGAAGAACAGATGGACAGTAAATTGTTATCAATACCTAGCACACTAGCTATAACTTGATTCTCTCACTGGTCACAGTAATGCTGAGCATTTCCCAACAGGTGTGGCACAAATTTGTAATAGGCTAAGATGTTTTCTCTCTCAGCTCTTACGGGGGCCATGAGTGGCCTGGCACAGTGGAAGACCCCAGACTAGTTCCCATCAGCCCCGTCAGTTTATCTCCATGTGCTATACATGTGTTACCATGTCATTTACCACATGGACTAGGATAAGTGAAAGGTTTAGACAGTAAAGGCCTAGCAGAATTGCCTCACAGTTATCTTGCTTCAGATGTTCAAGCCATTCTACACACTACCATTATGTGAAATGTATTAAATCACATGAACAATAGGTTAAACTTTATTGGATTGACATTAGTTACCATTTTTTTTTTAAAGGGCTCCAAGGGGGAGGGGAAAAAAGGGATTCCAAGGACAATACATTTTTTGAAGGCAGTAATAACTTCTAATTTCTTGCTTATCTCTTTTCTAAAACTCAAAATGAATATGAAAATAAGAATTACAAGAAACATACTTTATCTCTTTCCATGGCAGTAATCAAACTACATTTTCAAAGTGATTATTAGATAGCAAAGTGAAACGGTAATTTATCAAAAGAAAATATATTAAACTAGAACTAAAGAAGAATAATAAAGTCTTTTTTCCTGTAATGTATTAGTGCAAAAAAAGCACTTATCACATGTAAAGAAGAAAAGTTTATCATACAGAGTAGCTATTCAAAGTAAGACTCCACTCATTCAAACAGAAGTCTGGTGTTTTCCACGAATATCTATATCAATGCTCAACTTACCAACTAGAAACCTCTTACTTACAGGATATAGTGTTTCAAAGATGATGATAATAAAGAAAATGCTAATTAATTAAATGGTTAATAAAACAAGTAATAAAATGCTACTCATCCGAACACAGCAGCTAAAGACTTTAGCAATTTTGAAAAATTAAAGTTGTACAGCATACAAACAACATATGGTAAAAAAGCAAAGAATAAATAACTGAAGCCCACAGTGGATAAAAATCTGTTAAAATTTAGTAATTATTTAAAAAATAAGTACACACACAAAAATAATCATGCAACAAAGTTCTAGCAGGAGTACAAGTTCTAGGAATTAGATATCAATCCTTCCGCTACAGTATTTTATCTAGTTCTAATCTTTACCTCTATCTAAAACTTTAAAAAAAAGTTCAGAGTAAAGTAATTACTAAAGAATGAAAAGAATAAGAAAAGTTAAATGGGCAGATTTATTCATAGAGCAGAAAGTCAGCAAATGTTCAGCCCAGTGTGTTAGCAATAATGCTATATTCTGCTTGTGTGTCACTACTGGTTTTAAAGAACACATCAGAGAAGAGGGAAAAAGGAGATGAAGAGGAAAGTAAACAAAAGAAAAAATAATGTGTAAACAGTAAATCGGCATCTTTTATCCCTTCAGAGCATGGTGAACTCTTTAAGCAATGCCTCAGGATATTCATTATGATCCATTATGCTTTTATTTTTTGTATCAATCCAATGATATCTACTTCCAGTATGGGATGGACAGACAAGGACACCACTACCAGCTTTCCCCTGATGAAGGCTCTGAAGTATGAGTAAAGGACCAAGAGGAAGAGACATCTGAGGAAAGCAAGAAGAGGTATGTGTTGGGGAAGCTGGTAGACTTCTCAAAATAAATAATATATAACGTTTTAAAGAGTACAATTCTACAACAGAAAGATTTCAGTAAGAGGGCACAGCATGAGAAAGACTTATAAGCTTGACATGGACAGTCTGATAGCCAGAATGGATACCCAAAGATACCTATGTCCTAATCCTTCCAACTCTGACTACCTGCTATTTGGCAAAAGGGACTTTGGGAAAGGACCCTAAATAGAGAGATATGAAGCATGAAAGACACATGACCCAGCATTCCTGAACAGGGCCATAAAGAAAGCAAACGAAGGAATGCAGACAGCCTCTAGGAGGAAAGACTTGCCCTGACTAAAAGCAAGACAATGGAACCTCAGTTCTATAACTACAAGTAACTGAATGTGGCCAAAAATCTGAATGAGCTGAGAGCAGATTCCTCCCTATACTCTCTAGTAAGGAACACAGCCCTCGACATCTTGATTTCAGGCTCATAGGACCCTAAGCAGAAGACCCTGCTAAGCCCATCCAGATTTCACCTACAGAAACTGTGTGATGACACATTTGTGTTAAAGTTGCTGAGCTGTGGTAATTTGTTAAGGCAGCAAGAAAGCTAATACAGATGGCAAGTTCTGGGAACAAATATATTTCAAAGTAGCCAGGGCAAAGGATCTGTGGGTAAGGAAGAACGTAAGAGAAGATAGGGATGAAATTGGTAAGGCAGATAGAGTCCAGATTAAAAAAAAAAAATCTAGGACTTTGTTATGTAAGCCATGGAGAGGTGCTAAAATTTGTTTAAAGTAGGAGAGATGAATGGAATGGACTGGTGATGGGTAGTGAGGAGGGCACGTGTTGCATGGTGCACTGGGTGTTATACTCAATGAAGCACTGGGCCTTACATCAGAAACCAGGGATGTACTGTATGGTGACTAACATAATATAATAAAAAAACATTAAAATTAAAAAAAAAAAAAGAAAAGTAGGAGAGATGATGGCAGGAATGTTGTTTAAATGGGGATGAGAGGGAGACCACAGGCTAAGCAATCATTTAGAAGTATATCACAATTACCTATGTGATAGATGATGAGACTCTGCACAAAAGCAATGAGAATGAAGAGAAAAAACCAATAAATCTTTGGGATATTTCAGAGGCAAAAATACTGATTTTTGGCTTCTGACTGATACTGCATATGACAGAGCAGTCCTAGATTTCTCAAAGTATCTATTAGCCTGGATGATTTGGTGGATGATACTGTTTAATAATCAGTGAACAGAAGAAAAGTGCTGTACTTTGAGGAGATTAAAAATAGGAAAGGGGAAATAGATACTCCTGTTTGTTTTTCTGAGAGAGAGAGAGTGAGCATGTGCGTGAGCGGGGAGTAGGGTTAGGGTGGGAGACACGGAGAGAGAGAATCAAGACTATGAGATCATGACCTGAGCAGAGATCAAGAGTTGGATGCTTAACTGACTTAAGCCACCCAGGTGCCACGCCCCTAATTTTAAAATACATGGAAGACACAAGAGTTTTAGAGCAGTGGATAAACAAACAAACCAAAAAACCATCTATTTTGTTAGGCTCTATTACCTCTGCTGTTACTTTCCGGATAGGCAAATGTAGGCTTGTTCGGGGAGCGCCGTAGATCACTATTAAGGAAAGGCTTATCAGGTGGATATACTACATATGGAGATGAGGAATGGCGAACCATACTTCCATTAGACCTTGCAGGTTCGACTAAGATGTTCTGAAAAATAAAAATATAAAAATTACCTTTCAAAATTTTAAACTGCAAATGGGATGTGAATACACACATTTACACAAGCTCACGCACACACACGATTTATTCCTGACTCAGAATTGTATTGCTCATGTTCCACCGACAGAGATGACAGAAAAAATAGAGCCCACTGACGATACACAACACAATTCGATCATTACTTAAAAAAAATAAAACTTTTCAAGTGTTTCTTATGTGTCTAAATATAGCCATATGCCAGACACTGTAAAAAGGAAATAATTTTCAAACAACTTGAATAGAAATGCTGCACAGAAATACTTAAATGATACTCATAATAAATTTAGTATGTTTTACTTAAAAATATGTAGTGTAAAATATACAGACGCTGTGGTATACAGAAAGAAAGGCATAGTTCTTGCTTCAAAAAATTTATGCTTTAGGAAAAAGAGGTAGGAGGGGGGCAATTAGAAATATCAAATACCCAAATATAAAATTTTATTTACACACAAACACCATTCTGTTATGAATGAGAAGAATACATAAATCAAAAGCAAAACAGAAAATAAAATGGACTTGAAAAAATTATTTACAAGAATTATTTTGAAATAAAATTAAACCAAGAAATACAGAACTGGCAACCCTTAACATATACACACAAATGTATCTAATAAAAACAGTAAGAGGATAAAATGTGGTATGTACATATGTATTATTCAGCCTTAAGGAGGGAAATCCCATTACATGGGACATAATGGATAAACCTTGAGGACATTATGCTTAGTGAAATGAGCTAGTCAAAAAAGACAAATACTTTATGATTCTACTTACATGAGGTGTCAAAGTCATAGAAACTGAAAGCAGAATGTTGGTTACTGGGGCAGGGGAGATTGCCAAGGAGAGTTGTTTAATGGAGAGAGAGTTCTGTAAGATGAAAAAGTCTGGAGATGTTTCACCACAATATTATTATACTTAACATTACTGAACCATACACTTAAAAATGGTTAAGATGGCAAAGAGTTAGGTAAACACCTAAGAATAATAATAGAGCAAGAAAAAAACAGTATGTGGTCTTAATAGCCAGGTCTTTCCAAGTGAGAAAAACAATTGGGGATAAGTTATAAACTTCAGGGATGAGAAAAGTAATAAATTAACAGTTGGGAAGAACTACAGAAACAATCCAATATACGCTCCTTGTTTTACAAAAGAGGAAAAGGAGGTTCAAAACACTAGACTTGCCTACCTACCTCACCCCCACCCCAATCTCACCCTCTATAGAATCAGAGGTGGTTAACTGAACAATTAACTAGTTCTCAAAAGAGAACCACCAGCTTACCTACTACACCTGTTCCCATACATTTTGCCTTCCCTCCCCTGAAATAAGGAATGAGGTTTGTTTAAAGTTTGTTTAAAGGACTGATCTCCTCCTACTTGCTCAAAGTTTTGGTTCCCATAAAATCCCTTCCACTCCTGATGCTATTTCACTCCACTAGACCTTTCACATCATCATTAAGGACAAAACAAACAAAAGCTTTCCTGAACTTTAGGACTCTCCTCCAGCGCCTGTCTCATTTCTCAGCACTTACAACAAAGACTTAAAATAATTGTAACTGCTGCTGCCTCTTAGTCCCTCACTTCTTACCCTCTCCAATCAGACTTGAGTCTTCACCAATTCAGAGTAACAGCTCATCAAGCTCACCAGTGACTTTTACACTGCTGAATTCGGTGACCCCTGGAAGCATGTGATAGAGATCACTTCATCCCAACACTTTCCTTAGAAGATGGAGCACATTCTTTGGTTTTCCTAACAATACAGGCTTCTTCCTAAGAATCTCCTTGGCTCTCTTCTTCCTCTTTCTAAATGCCGAAGTGCCCCAAAGCTTAGTCCTTTTACTTATGGTTTTCTTCTACATGAATTCCTTTAATCTCATCAACTCCTAGGACTTCGAGAAGCCTTTACTTGCTGAGACTTCCAAGTTTAATTATGGAATCCAGAGCTCTTTTGCGCTCTTACTCTATATTCAAACTAACCTTCCTACTCATTATTTCCACTTGGATGGGCACCTCAAATTTTATATGCCTATAACAAATTCTTGAACTAACTCCCAAAACCTGCTCCTCTCCCAGCATACCACAACAACTGGCACCACTATGCACCCAACTGCTCAGGTCAAAACACTTGGATGAAGTCATTTCTCATACACCCATGTCCAATTTTTCAGTATCTTGTTGGGCCTCTGTCTTCAAAGTATCTCCAGAAACTCTCCAATTTTTCATTAATTCCACTACGAATGCCCTGGTTGACACTACTGTGATCTGTTGTCTGGACTGCATTAATAGCCTTCTAATCACTCTTGTCCTCATCCCCTTAGTCTGTCTCCAAGTAGTAATAGTTATGATAGTTAAGAAAAAAAAAAAAGTATATTAGAGTAATACCCCTAATTAAAACCCTCCAATAGATTTCCATCACAGAATAGAATCCAAAATTCTCACCATGGCTTATGCATTGAGAGAGAGAGAGAGAGCACGCACATAAGAGTGCATGTGCACGCAAACGAGCAGGGGGAGGGGCAGAAGGAGAGGGAGAATCTCCTGCAGGCTCTGCGCTGAGCGTATAGTCTGATGTGGGGCTCGTTCTCACCACCCGAGATCATGACCTGAGCTGAAATTAAGAGTCGGAAGCTCAACTGACTGAGCCACCCAGGTGCCTCCTAACCATGGCTTTTATGGCCCCACATACCTGACCTCAGGCTAACTCTGACTTCATTCCCTCCCACTCTTTCTCCACACCCTTCTGCCCCCTCATTATTTGAGCTATACTAACCAACTTTTGAATTTCTAAAATGCAAAGTACACTGTTTTCCTTTGCTAGATTTATCTGCCTGGAAAGCTCCCGTCCTCATGCCACTTAGTCATCTGCTCAAAAGTCTTGTCAGTAAGGCTTTCCCTGACTACCATCCCTAAAATAGCACCTTTCTGTCACTCTGAAGCCTTTATTCTTTTAAAAAAAATGCTTATCCCTACTTGATATATTTAGTATCTCTATGCCATGTGGAATTAAAAAAAAAAAAGTTTTTGTCCTTGGTTCCTGACACACAGATTCAAAAGCTCTGGGAATTTGTAAAGTGATAAGTGTCTTTGTTATACCAATAGTGGGGCCCCCTAGATAGCTTCAGGATGAGGGCTGGTAGCCCGAAAAGCCAAGTAAGTGATTAGTGTTAGAAATTTCAGCCCCACACCCTGACCTCAGGAGAAGGGAGGGGTTGGAGACTGAGTTCAATTACTAATGCCAATAATTGAATAAATCACAAGTACATGATGAAACCTTCATAAAAACTCTTGAACAATGAAGTTCCAGGAGCATCCAGAGTGGTCATGGAAGACCCTTTATATCTGGCCCTATGTGTCTCTTCCATTTGGCTGTTTCTGAGTTCTAAAAAAAAAAAAACTAACTGTAAGCATAACAGACTTTCCTGAGTTTTGTAAGTCATTCTAGCAAATTAATAAATGTGAGGAGAAAGGGTCATGGGAACTCCTTCATTTGTTGTTGACTGGGCAGAAGTGCAAAAACCTACCTTCAGGACACCTGGGACTGACGTAGGGGCAGTTATGTGGGACCCAGCCCCTTAACCTGTGGGACCTGCACTATCTTCAACTAGTTAGCAGCAGAATCAAATAGATTGTAAGACACCCAGTTAACACCGGAGAATTGATGTTGGAAAAACATAGTCATCCCCACTAAAGTTCCAATAAAAACACTCAATAATGATATTTAATAAATCTGTTGAATGAATTAATTATATAATTCCTCTGCAAAACAGGAAAACTGCACATTGTCCATAAAATTGAATTATTCCATTCAAGTATATAAATTATAACATTACAAACATATATTTATAAAATATAAATTACAAAATACAATTTCCTTTAAACCAAACAACAACAAAGAGCACAAACGTCATAGAAAGACTGTGCAGAAAGGATTAACATAGCAGACATTCAACTGCTATACTTAAGAGATGTCTGCTTACAAGGCTGATTCTTGGCTGGTATCTGGGAACTTGAATTTAGAGAAGGTTCCAACTACTGTCACCATGACTGTGAGCAGTCCCCAGGGCCAGCCCAAGGTTCGATGATTTGCTAGAAGGGCTGAAAGGACTCAGCATATAGTTATACTCATCACTAGGATTTATTACAGCAAAAGGATACAAAGCAAAAATCAGGAAAAGCAAAAGACCCATGGGGGTGAAGTCCATAAGATATCAGGCACAAGCTTTCAAAATTCCTCTCTAGCTGCTTGCAGGATATGCTTAATTCCTTCAGCAACTAATAGTGACAACTTTTGTGAAGTGTTTTCTACCAAGGCTCCTTTGACTCAGTGGCCAAAGTTTTCATTGGGGGCTGGTTACATTCCTGACTCCCAGAAAGAAAGCAGGTGTTCAGCATAAACCACACTGTTTGTACAGTTTAGGCAGAGTGAGGTACTCATCATTTAAAGTTTTGTATTAGTGTAAGAAATTGTTCACCATTTAAGTCCACACCTGCTTACCAAGAGCTAACCCTGACAACTGTCCTTTCTAAAGATAGCAGCCATCTGAGATGATAGATTTCAAGTGAATTCTTCTTGCTTTCATGGGTACCTGAGAACTACTGAAGGGCAAAGGATCTTTCAAGCAGAATTAGGCTCCCCCATATGCATGTAATATATACATATGCAAAATAAAAACAAAACAACCCACAAACCTCAAACTTGCATGGTACTTTACAATTTACAATTTCCATTATCTCGGTTGATCCTCACAACAATCCTGATAAGTAAGAAAGTATCTACACTTAGAGTTCAGAAAAATATATTTGGGATTTTTCAGAACAGTAAATATAGAATCTTAGATTTGTCAACTTATTTTTTCCAAGCACATTCATATTCTTTTAGTTATTACAAAAGCCCCCAAAGGAAGCATAGCAACTATTATTGTCCCCATTTTGTAGGTGAAAAAAACAGGCTAAGAAAACTTAAACCATTTGCTTAAGGTCTCAGAGCTACTTAGCCCGAGTCTAACTCCTAATCAGTATGCTTTCCAAGACCCCAAGCATTCAGTAAATATTTTTCCACCTAAAATGATATGATTCTAAGAGAAACTTTCAGGATTAAAGGCAAAACGTTTAGTCTGATGACTTTCTTCCCTGGTAACATTAGTTCCGACTTAGGAACACTTACGATTCAAGTATTTATTGAACATCTCTGTGTACGGCACTGCATTAAGTATGAAGGATGATAAGAAACATGTATTATTTGCCTTCTTTTCAAATGAAACGTGCAACATGGCTGGAAGAAATCAGGTACATAAAAAAAATACAATTTTGCAAACAATACTCAACTATATAGAAAAAATAATACAGTATGATCAAAATGGGGTTATTCCAGGAATGTTTAAGACTGAGTGAACATTAGAACATCCATTTCACTTTAATGTGAAAATCCATATTATCATCAACAAATGCAAAAAAGTAATCAATAAAATTCAATATCCAGCCATTATTAAAGAACTATTTTCTTACAGTAATAAGAAAATTTACAAAAACACATGACAACATATTTAATGGTACAAAATTTAAAACATTCCTTTTAAATTCAGAAACAAGGCAAAGATATCTGCAAGGCAACTTCTAGTCAATGTTGTGTTGCATTTTGTAGCCTGCATATTAAGATAAAGAAAGGAAGTAATAAATGTTAAGACTGAAAACAAAGAATCAAACTTTCACAGGTTATGATCATCTAAATAGAAAATACCAAAGAATCCTCAATTATTAGAATTAGAGTTTAGGACAAATTGCTGAGTAAAATTAATATGAAAGAATGTATAATAGTTCTGTATACCAGCTAGGAAATGCAACTTATGAAAACATATAAAAAATAAACTAAAAATAAATTTAATAAATGATGTACAAGACCTGAAATTATAAAATCTTACTGAAAAATGTTTAAGTTCAAAAAAACTGGAGTAACAAGAAACAGAGAGAAGCCTCAGTATCGTAAAGGCATTGGTTATTCCCAAATTGAACTAGAAATTCAACGTAGTTTCAACTGAAATTCCAATAGCAGATTTTATAATTTCTACTGAAGAACAGCAAAGGACCAAGAATAGCTAACATTTCTCTTGAAGGAACAAGGAAGACAGGCAGGTACTCTCTCAGAAATATAAAAAGGAGAATCATTAAGACAGTGAGTATAGATACAGGGAGAGACAAACACAACCATGGAACAAAGAGCCCAGTAAAACAAACATACACATAGAGAAATATATTGATAGCTAGAAATGCAAACCATTGGGGAAAGATAAATTTAACAAGTAATGTTGGAGAAACTGTGCATCTTAAGTAGAAAGATTAAACTAGATCCCTACTTCACAGCACACAAATTAACTTCAAGCATATTAAGGACTTAAAAGGGCTAGCTTTAAAACTTGTAGAGAAAAATACGTAAGAACGTCATTAATGGCCTTTGCTATAAGAATGTCCTAACCAAAGAGCACTAAACACAAAGACTAATAAATTTTACCCCATGAACATTAAGAACTCCCATTAAAAGATATTAGACAAGTGAAAGACAAGCTAAAGAGTAATTAGAATATGGCTAAACAGGCAAGCATTAACATCCAGAATACATAAAGAGTGACTATAAATCAACAGGAAAAGACAAAGACAAACAAAAGACACAAACAAGCATTTCATAGAAGAAAAACTATGAGTAAAGTTATGAAAAAGTAAAAGGTGCATCTTCTCCATTGATCAGGGGAGCACAAGTCAGAACAAGAACGGGATAGCATATCACACTCCCTTCTTGGCAAAAATTCAAAAGTGAGACAATACCACCTGTTCAAGAGGATATGGATTAAAGGGACTGTTGGTGGGAATATACTGGTACAACTGCTTTGGAAAACAATTCAGCATCATCAAAGAAAGCCAAAGATGCACTCTCTATGACCCTGCCATTTCAATCATAGGTCTATTTGCTGAACTATTTTCTCTCTTTCCTCTTTTTTTAAAAAAAATGATTATGTCCTCAGTCACTAAACATATTCCACAACCCACCACCGAGTTGTAACCCACAGCCCCATTTGCAGTTAAAACCACTACTGCCCCTCTCAAATATTTCGGGTTTTGGGACCCCTTTACACTCTTAAAAATTACTGAAAACGCCAAGAACTTTTTGTTCATGTGGGTTTTATCTAAATGTTAACATATTTACTAATAACTACATCCAAAAAATTAATGAAAAGAGTCACTTTCTTTTTTTAACACATTTTTACAGATCTCTTGAATTCTAAAAAGAAGGTTGCTGAATTCTTACATTTGCTTCGTATTCACTCTGCTGGATAATGCGATTTTGGTTGATACACAAGAAAATCTGGTCCCCTACAAAGTGGCTGGGTAAAGAAGGTAATTGTAGACCCTCTTGGGAGGGCCTCAGGGACCCTCAACTGTCTTCAGACCATGCTTTGAAAACTGCTGCTTTAGAGAAATTTTTGCACTAGTGGAACATTTAGGGATGATCACAGAGAAATGTTTTTGAATGGCTGGCAAACTAGTGAACAACAAAACTAGCTCTGCCATTTACTAGTTGTGTAAACTTGACTTAACCCCTGTGCCTCATTTTGCTCATTCAAAAATGAAATAGTAATGAGCTAATATATGAAAAGCATTTAAAACTATGACTGCCAGATAATACTACAGATTTTATAATCTCAAAACATATGGGGGTGTTATGTATGTGAGAGAAAAGCAGGAAGATGCATGAAGGAGCATAAAGGTATTCATTTTATTATTCTCAAAGATAAATCTTTTATATACTTAGTATTAAAAAATTATGATATAGTCATAAAATTTTTAAGAAAAAAAAATATGGAGCACATTACTTACAGGGCCTGGCTAAAAAGCCACAGAGACCAGTTAGGAGATTAGCTTAAGTCCAAAGTGACGTAAGATTTCTGACTATGGATACTGGGAAAATAAAAAAGGGCTGACAGGAAAGATATTCTTCTATTTCAACACTATGCTGCCTATACTTCTATTTAATGTCACTGTGCCCCGTCACAGCTGCTTTCCTGAGGCTGCCACTCCTGAAAGAATACATAGCAATCACTCAGTACATGTTACCTGTTGTTACCATGTTACTCTTCTTGCTGCTGTTGCAAAAAATACTTTAAAAAAATCAATTTGCATGTATCACCTGCTTCCATCTTGTTCACATTTGAGATTTACATAGTAGCTGCTTTCTCAAGAAAGCTATTTGTGATTTTGCCTGTTAAATACCTTGCCTAGTAAGAGCATCTCTATTTACTATACCAAGTTCCAAGCTGGGTTTATGAGTGTTGAATACATATGAATTGATTTTATATGAATTGTTAATACAACCCTAAAATGTGAATATGAGTAGCCTCTGAGTTTATGCTGTAGTTTTTAAAGATATTTTTGTGTTCTCTTATTTTATGATCAGCTGTTTGCTAAGCTAAAGTGCTTTTTAAATTTTGCTGGAAATGCCAGCCTTATTTCTGACAGGCCAGTTAAACTGTCTGAGCAGGGCCATTTCTTATACGCTAATAAAGTAAATGCTTTCCTGTTAAACACTCTAGGAAATTTACGCCCAGGCTACCTTAAGGAATAAGGGTTGACAGCACATCCCAGTACCACTGTTCAGCTAGGTGCGCTTGGCAGAGTACAGCTCAATTAACATTTATAGGAGTATTTCTTGCACAGTCTCCAAGTGCTAAGTTTTGAAAGCAGTGAAAAACCTTCTTCTCCCATTTAAATTTAATTAATCACAACTCCTATATAATCTCATCCATCTACTTAGGGACACTTCCTAACAGCTCCTCTTTTTATATTCCCTTTCACTGACCTAATTCCAGAATGAACTCTAAGTGCTTCATTCATTCCTTTTCCTTCATCTTCCCTGACTGCTAGGCAAACTCCACTCCCATTCTGCAGAAACTCTGAGTTACTTCTGGCCTCATTATCATAAACCTTAAGTCACCAAAAGCTGAAACTGAGGAAAACTGTCTTCCCCTAGATGACTCGGCCCTTAATGCTCCCTAAACTTCTCCCCCTTAGTGTCTATGACATAACTTTACTCTGATAGTTCCCTGTTTTCTTCCCTCACTATCCCTCTTTTTTCACGTTTTTACCTACTTCCACAATTCATCTAACCCAACTCTACCAGCACATGAACTCTGCTCATTCCTAATTATTTAGTTTCCTGAAAGTTCCTACTGTCTTGGCATATACCTAGAAATGCCTGTGATGCCTTTTTCTTCTTTTCAGTTCTTGTGACAAGCATTTACAATTCCTTCCCCACCCAGCTAGCTGGCTCCATCTTCCCTACTAGGAAACTATTTCTAGCCTACCCAAGAACTGCAAACCACTCATGCCTATGTTATTCTAGTAGAGCAGCATTTATCAAACTGAACTGTGTAACAGCTTAATTACACGCAGTTTCTCCTCAGTATCTGCTCCTTCAGCGCAGGGATTCTATTTCACTTACCTGTGTAATCTTAGAGCCTCAAAGTATGCCAAGCCCTCCGCCTTAGCTAAATGAAGATATAATAGCTCTCACTTGAGCCTCCTCCCATTTTCTGTCTATTCCCAAGGTGGCGGATCCCCAACACTAAGCACTGACATTCCAATTCGACAAATAATAGTGACTGAACTGGCTGGTAGCCCTTGGAGACGCGAAAAACAATATTTATGTGCAGCTCCCGCTGTCGCCTCTCTAGAACGGCATGTACACGTTGCAAAGTAATACCGGAGGTGGAAAGCGCGCGCTCTGGGTACAAACAAGAACAAAGTCACCGGGAATGTTAAGAGGGGAGGCACTGCAGGCAATGGAATCAGCACAAGCAGCAACTAGTAAGCACTTGCGACTGATGACTATTCAACAGCTGCCAAATAAGCCAACTCGTGAGCCTACCTGGTCTCGGCTAGTTTCCAAGAGGGGCCGTTAGACCCACGTGACCAAAGCTGCAATGTTTTCGCCGGGCCAGGGCGTGGGTAGACACCCTAGCGAATCCTGGCAAAGTTCGGCAACCTGCGCTGCTAGGCCGGAAGGTGAAGGGAGCACAGGTGATGGAGGCGGGCCAGGCCTGTTTCGAGGTAAGGGTGCAGCCTCAACAGAGGAGCAGTAGGCGTGCGAGGAGCAAGGGGCGACCAGGCATCCCTGGGATGGCTGAGACTCTGGGCCCAGAGCGCTTTGAAGGGTGAGGAAAAGGAAAAAAGCACCGGGACCGAGGCTATTCGAACGTCGGCCTCTTCTTACCGAGATCTGAGAACCAGAAGTCGCAGAGACGGATGCTGCCGCCATTTTCCTGCCTACCCCGAGGACCTCCGCAGCCCTGGGGGGTCTGGGTTTTCGAGTTCTTCCTCAAGATTCGAGAGCCGCCCACCAGGGGCGACCCTAAGCCGAACCCCTGATGGAAGGGGCTGGGGTGTTGGTGCCGGGTCTAGAAACCCCTGCACACACCCCCACAGGGACGCCCACGCTCAGAGTGCACACGGAAAAGGCAACACGTCCTAACGGACGTATGAGTAGCCAATCAAAAAAGCGGACGTCTTCCGGTGTAGGAGAGAATCCGCCTCTTCCCTCGCTGACGTCACAAGGTAGCGCAACGCTGAAACTGTGGGGGCGCTAACGCACCCGGCCCCCACAAGGTTCTGAGGGGACTCTACAAAGGGGCGGGCCACACCGAAGAGGAAACATGGGCCACGGGTTGTGTTGTCTCCAATGGCAATCAAATAGAATGACTGAAACAGAATAAAAGCGAGTGCGAAGTTCAAACACTCCATCAGTTCCCTTGGACTAAACGCCGGAGAGAGCGTGAGCTCGACTCGGAGACGCCTCTCTAGGTGAAGTACTTAGCTTTTGACCAATAACAAATAGAATCAGGAGGAGCTTTAGTGATTTGGTCCAATAGAAGTTAAGGGGAAAAAAGAGTGGAGGCAGAGAGTAAACCTTCATGAACACTTGCCCAATTGGATGGGGGTGGTCTCACCCAAACCTGGGACTGGCTGCTATGTACAGGCGCTACCGGGGCCTTTGGGCGGGGCGAGTTTGAAGCGGATTTCGCGCGCTGAGAGCGTCGGGCCGTCATTGGCCAGCAACTTCCTCCCTTTGTGGGAGCTTCCAGCGTAGCCTGGGTTAGGGGTTGGGAGGAGCGACCGGGTGACGCAGTTGCCTTCCCAGCCAATCAGAGATGGGGAGGGGAGGCCGAGAAGGAAGCGGATCCACTGCCGCGCAGCTAAACCGCATCGAACTATCCTCTTCGTCTCCCTCCGCCGCTACAGGGGCCTAAGCGGGAGCGGCTGGGACGGCGTCACTGAGAGGGCTGGGGGCGGAAGTGGAGGCGGAGGGAGACGGTGCAGACCGCAGGGCCTTGGGCCTTCGCGGCGAGGCTCTGGTGGGCGCGAGGCAGGGGAGGGGGAGGAGGAGGAGCCCGCGGCCCGGGCGGCGGCGGCGGCGCCCGAGTTCCCCGTAGGGCCCCGCCTTGGAGCGGGCGGCGGTGGAGGAGGAGACTGAGGAGCAGGATGGCGGCCTCGGCCCTGTACGCCTGCACCAAGTGTACCCAGCGCTATCCCTTCGAGGAGCTCTCCCAGGGCCAGCAGCTCTGCAAGGTCCGTGGGCGCTGGGCGGCGGGCGGGGTTTCCTCGGCCAGAGCCCGAGGGAACTGGGTGTCCGCTGCACTGCAGCCCGGCTCTCTTCGCCGGCGCCTTGGGGGCTTGGAGCTCTTTCTTGCTTCCTCAACCGGGACCCCTTTATCCGAGGACGTGGGCATCAGATGGGAGGGGCCCCTGAGGGGAAGACAAAATTCTGCCCTCTTCCTGTCGGCCCAGAAGGGGGCCGGGCCCCCACCAACATTCAGGGGTCTCAGGGGTGGGGCTGAGTGAGGCGGCAGCCACCTGTCTATGCCGCAGAGACCCTGGGGTGGAGATGTTTTCATCTCGGTTTTCTGCCTGGACTGTCCTCTCCTTCCACCGGGAGGCAGGGGACGGTTTTTGCACTTTCTTGCTAGGAACCTGAAGCCGCAAAGCTGATGGCATCCTTCTTCCCTGTCCAGGAAAGCGAAGCGACTGGTTTGGGGACAGAATGCTCTATGATTTGGAGCTCCTCCCATCCCATTAAAGCCGGGATGCTGTCTGTGAGCAACGGTGCAAAATTTTAAGTAGTTTCACATTTAACCAACCCTTGAAATCGGCCCTGACAGCTTTCTTAATTTATTTGTAGCATACCCCCCACATCAAATAAAGACAAAGACACCTATGCCTTTCCTAAAGAAATATGCTGTAATTGGCTGCTTATATGATAAATTACTCAATTGTGTACGTTGCAGGACAGGTATTATTGATGTTTTAGGAATTTGACTAGGTTGTGTAACAATTTTCTACTAGAAAAGTGAAATTTAGGACGTTGAGATAGATACTAACGTATTGTCTTATTACAGGAATGTCGGATTGCGCATCCTATTGTAAAATGTACTTACTGCAGATCAGAATTTCAGCAAGAGAGGTTTGTATACTAAACAGTTTTTGATAAAGACACCATTGTCTGTAAGGAATACTGGGGGGTTGTAATCCCGTATTTGTGGTATTATATGGTTTAGCTTCTTAAATTTTAAGTTGTAAACCTTGTATATGTGGTGGGAGAGACCATGTTGACAAAAAATTAATGACTTTTATAGCTAGACTTCAGTTTACACGTGAGGAAATGAAGAATAAATTATTGCATGGAAAATGTACAGCCTCGCTGACTAAAAATGCAAATATAAAGTTACTATTGAGCTGTAAAAAATGACAAGACATTAGTGCTGACATGGATCTGAAGAAAGGTCTATAATGTTACCAACTATCTTCGAAGGGTGAAATCTAGTAACTTGTTACCAGTGGAAGAACAGCACATTTTAACAGGGTGATTCCTGTTAAAGGATCAGAGCACATATAAGAGCGTAGCCTAAGGAGAAGAACAAGTAATTTCTTCATAAGTAGATAACTGGCATCATAATAGTGGAGAAAGCCCAGAGGAAGGTTAGGTAGGCACTGAGATGTAAGGCTGTGCTTAAACAGTGGCAGATGTGAAGATTTTGGAACTTAGGTAGGAAGCATTAGGATTTTCTTTCTTTTTTTTTTTTTTTTGGTTTTGTTTCCTTTACCAAAAGATACACAATAAAAATGTTTAAAAACATTTATTATTTATCTGAAGTTAATGAGAGAAGAGAAAATGTGTGAAATACATATCCCTAAAAAGATCCTTGGTCTGTATTAGAAGTTTTAAGAACTACTAAAGCAAATAGATATAAACTGTATTTGCTTTAGTTCGACAGTGTGCTAATAACCTCAGAAAGCTATGTAATTTTGATCATCTATATTCAATTTCCTTTTCAGCAAAACTAATACAATTTGTAAGAAGTGTGCTCAAAATGTGAAGCAATTTGGCACGGTAAGTCTTACATTTTTATTTCATGTTATTGTTACTAGTCAGTGTTTTTCACAAAATGGACTTTGTAAAAAATATGTATTGTTATGTGTCCTTAAATATTCAACATATTAAAATATTCCAGGAAAGAAATTTTCTGTAGACAGTCTGATTGGAGAATGACAACATTTAAAAACAGTCATATTATGTGCATGTTTTGTGTATATTGAATTTCAGTGTGAAATGTATGATTTTATTCTTTAAAGACTCAAATATAACAAACTCCTGGTTATGGAGAACCCACTTATCTATAAAGTTTGCATAATCATACTTTCCCCCCCCCTCTTCGGAACCTCCAACAGTTTTTATATAGTAACACAGTACAGGCATTTATTCGCAAAAGTCATGACATTATGCTAGTATAAATTTTTTTCACATGTATATGACAGTCATTATTGGTATAGTACAGTCATGATTAGTCAAAGTGCTGGCCTTAAGGTTCTTTAAAATCCTGAATTTGTCTTTTGAGTATCAAAGAAAATCAAGGTATGTTTGTTATAGTTTAGGTTGAATATGCTTGTGCCAATTCTTAAGTTGAAAGCTCATATGTAATGTATATTGTTTTCATCATCTATAGCTGTATATGATGAAATGTCATTAAATGTATTTTTAATAAATGAAACAGTAATAAGAGTAATTAGGATATTAAATTAGTTCATACTCCTAAATACTTAATACACAAAACTTTTCTATGAGTGTGTATCTTTATTTTCATTCTTTGAGATCTTTTTCATATGTAGCTTTTATGTAACATACTATCCAATCATAAATACATTTCTCATGATCTTATTTAATAGCATTAACAAAAAGTTGCATAACTCTAGAAATAAATGTTAGTAAATGAAAGGAACATGATGAATGTCATTAAATATGACAGGGTAACATACTTGACAGAAAAATTTTTTATCTGTTTCCTTAATTAGTTCCAGAAATACATATTTTATGTGGCAAATTTTTAATATTTTTACATATCTCAGTTAAAATGTATATCTGCTTTTCAGCCTAAGCCTTGTCAGTACTGTAACATAATTGCAGCATTTATTGGTACAAAATGTCAGCGTTGTACAAATTCAGAAAAAAAATATGGACCTCCTCAGACCTGTGAACAGTGCAAACAACAATGTGCTTTTGATCGCAAGGAGGAAGGAAGAAGAAAGGTATTTATATTATGATATCCTCGGGAAATTAAATGAAACACACGGGTTGGGAGTTATTTTAATGAATACACTACTGCTACATGACGTAGCCTTTGGATCCCTGAAAACAGTTAAGATGGAAGTGCAGAAACATTGCATTTTCTCTGTGTTTGCATTATACATAGATTTATGTTGATCACTTGAGATTACTGTATTTTTAAAAAATACTCTGTGATAGCTATTCTGTACTATTTGGTTATCCAACGTTTTGTTCGGGAGAATTACTAACTGCTTTTAAATCCTTTCTGCTACTTATCCTTTTGCTGGTTACTTGAAGTTGCTGGTGTGAAAAAAATACCTGATGGCACATTAAAACGTATAATTCAAAGTTAGTCTCGTGCCTTTTGACTTGGGGCTCATGTTCTCAACTATTGTTTGTTTTTCTCTACCTACAGTGACTTAAAAAGTATGTGTGTGCCTGTGGCATTCCTCTGCTGATCCGCATTCACTAGGCCTCCTGTTGTCTGTCAGTTTCAGTTGAGTTGGAGGATGACTGTCTCTTTGAGAAGCTCCCCCAGGTTCTTCTACAGCAGTATATGTACCCTAGTTGTAAGACATGTTCCTCCAGCACTTCTTGTGTGAACAAGTAGAAGAAAGAAACTTAATTTTATTTTTATAGGGTTTAGTCTTAATTTTGGGAAGAAGTCTCTTTTCCTCCCCCTTGACACATGTATATGATCTTCATTATCCCTGATAGATAGGTTCTCTTAAGTTGCTGCAAACACTGAATTAGAGAATATTGAACTATTGCTTCAAAGGGGGCAATATAGGATTAGGTTCTTGCCTCTGGTCACAACATGGTAATCATTTGATCAATACTTAATCTTGTTTTGTGGATGTTTCTCTTCAGAGACATCTTACTTAATATAAACTGTTGTTCGATTTCATTGAAGTCATGACAAATAGCACTATATGCCTGATGGAACTTATCCAAGATATGTATTTTCTACATAAGGTATATCACAGCCTTCTTGCACTAAAGAACACTATACATCACTTCAGCACTACACTTGGGGACCATTACAAGCAGTGGAATCACCAATAGAAAGCACAGATGCGAAAACATGGCACTAAATAGACCGTGAAAAGGACACTTGTTTATGGTGTAAGAGCTAAAAGAAGGCGGCCATGGAGTGTCACCTTGTTAAACCTCCGCAGGGAATGTTTCCTGTCCGGCTACAGAAATTTTTTGTTGCTTTGTGCTTGTTCGTGAATGATCATGAAAGCACTGCAAGTTGATTTGGAGGTTACAGATAAATTTTAGCAAGTAGGTGTTGAATTTGCAAATGGGGAAAACCTGTGGATAATGAGAATCAAATGTATATGTCATTCAAGCTCTCCTTATTTCTATAAACTAACAATTTTCACTGTAGTGGGAATTACTTTTTCATTTTAGTAATTACACATTGACCTAAGAATTCAGGCCGGTGCTTAGGTAAGATACTTTGAAGTATGTCAATTTATGCTTATTTCCCAGTAATAAGAAAACAAACTTTTCTCTCAGAATTAAAAAATGCCTCAAAACTAATGGAAGTCCATAGATCATCCTCACCAATTTTATGACATACCGAATGAGCATTTTCCCAAGTTTCATAAAAGTTTAATTTTATTTCCATTTTGCAACTGTGTGTGCATGTGTGTGTGTGAGAGAGCGTGCACGTGAGTGCACGCCTGCACTAGAAGTTGAATAGTTTATTTTTCACTTAAACTCAGTTTATAGGTACGCTTAATCTAATACAGATATTTTCTTTAAAAAGGTTGATGGAAAGTTATTATGCTGGCTCTGTACTTTATCATACAAGAGAGTTTTACAGAAGACAAAAGAACAAAGGAAGAGCCTGGGATCTTCACATTCAAACTCATCTTCTTCATCTCTTACCGACAAAGACCAGCATCATTCAAAACACCACCACCACCATCATCACCATCACCATCGTCACAGCAGTAGCCATCACAAGTAAGTACTTCGAAATCAAGTTTTCTAAAAACTTCTTGGCATTTTAATGCCATGTATTGGTGTTTAACTTTTTGCAAATACTACTTTTGTGCAAGTCTAGTTTCTATTGTATATGGTAAGCTTCTTGAGTGTTTAGGGCCTTTTCCCTACTTTATTCAGTATACAGGCACACTTTCTTTTATCACATTTTTGCTTTATTGTGCTTCACAGATACTGCATTTTTTACAAATTGAGGGGTTGTGGTAACCCCACATTGAGCAAGTCTGTGGGCACCGTTTTCCAACAGCATTTACTCACTTCACATTTCTGCATCACATTTTGGTAGTTCTCACAATATTTCAGATTTTTTCCTTATTATGTTTGTCATGGTGATCTGTGATCAGTGATTCATGACTTGTTGAAAGCTTAGATGACATTAGCATTTTTTTAGCAATAATTTTTTAATTACTTTTAAGGTATGTAATTGTTTTAGATGTAATGCTCTTGCACACTTAATAGACTATAGAATGGTATAAACATCAGTTAGGTGCACTGGGATACAAACAATTTATTTGACTTGCTTTATTGAAATATTATTTATATTTCATGGTCTAGAACCCAACCCACAGTATCTTTGAGGTAAGCCTGTATAAAATTATACACTTGGAGTGTGTTTAGCTGTTTACTGTAAAAATAAAGATAGGACATTAAGGGAATTACATAAAATTATGGTCATACGAAGTAAAAATACAAGTACACCAGAGTTAATACTTAATTGGTTTATGTTATCAAAGCCCTCGATATTCTTTTTTTGTTTAAATAACTGTTAGGATTTTACTTGTAAAAATTGTATTTGCAGTTACAAATACAAATTATGAAGTTATATTTACTAGTGACTAGGATATGTACATTCAATATTTTTGTAGAACAGATTGAGACTATCTGTTCTACAAAAATATTGAATGTACATATCCTTTGATCATGATAGAAGCGTTCTAAATCTTGAAGTTTCCAAAAGTATGAAAAATAATCTTTTAAATTAGCAATACGTTGCTTCTTTTTTTAAAACACATAGGCAGGAATTCTATTCAAATATAAACAACTACTTGATTTTTAAAATGCTTTCGGAGGAAAAACGTATATAGTGGTAATATGTGTGTAGCATAAAGTTTTTTGAACTGTGGTTTTAGTCTTTATGGAAAAATCAAACTATTAAAGCACACATTAAACACAAAATGGATAAAACAGGAATGTGATAACCAATTTTCAGAAGAACTTGTTTTTTCCCAAATTTCTCAAGTCTTTAAAGTTCCAGGTAGATAAAATACAATTTCATTTATAGAAAATTGATGCCTACAACATTTAAGAACACATTTTTAGAATATAATGTAGTGCTAATTAACAAGATTTGATTCTAAATTGTAGGCAAGCACATATTATGAAGTTTTATCGAGGTACTGATGTTTACTTAGTAGCAATTTTTCCACTTGCCTTACCCTGTTGTAGTGCTTTCTGCATGTCACAGTGGTGGAATGCATAGTGACTTCTAATCTGGGTCTTCTGAGGAAATCTTGTGGTGCTTCTGTCAGACTGTCTCAAGGAACAAAGGAACATAAATCTTTCTTGGTTTTGCTTCTTTAAGAAAAACTGTGACAAAGTAACTATCACAGACCTACTCCTGAAACTTAACTGAAGGGTCCCTTTCCCCCCTGTCCTTTATAGATACATTTTTCTTAGTGTGTCATAGGACACACCCAGAGTATGTTTATAAAGATCAAATTCTGTGACAGTAACTTAATCTTTAGAAAGAATAACAGGTGTCAAAAGTAAAAGCAATAAGGATGGTATTGACTTTTAATTTTTTTCCTTTCATTGCTTAAGAAATAGAAGTACTATTTTGTATTTGATGGATATAGACCATTTAATGAGTAGGCATCCAGTTTGTGAGGTTCTATTTTAAGTTTAGTAGAACAGTTGGAGGAGTGTACATATTGTGATATATAGTGATGGGTGGCGATAGAGGAGAGCAAAACCAGATCGGTCTGGATCCAGGAATGGCCACCTCAGAAAGCAAAGATGCGAATTCCAAGTGTTTTTGTTAAGCCATTAGTAATGTGATTGTTCTTACTTTGAGATCTGGATAGTGCTGTTAATTCATGTGTGATTATATGGTTTGCTAATGCTTTTGATGGAATTTGTAAAAGAAAGGGCATCTGAGTTCCTCAGTAGGGTTGCCATTTATTGCCACAAATAAAGAATAACTCAGGTTTATAGAATTACAGCATTTTTCCCCAACTTGGTATTTATTTACAGCTGAGTTTTAAGAACATGGTCTGATTGTTTCTTTTCTTTTTTTTTTTTTTTACTTTTGCTTGAAAAACTTATACAGCTACAGTAGTACATATTATACTCATAAATATTTGTACATATTTTTATTTATTGTATGTGTGCTAGTAATGTATGAAGTGCTTTTATGTATATAAACTCATTTAAGTCTGATGCCCTATAAGTTATAAATTATACCTGTTTCACAGATGAGGGAACTAAGGCTCAGGAATTTTAAGTAACTGGCAAAAGGTCATACATCCTAGGTCTTTTAACATCTTACATTGTATAAATATGTGGCGTCTGGTATGTAGGAGGTGCTCTATACATGTCAAATCAATAAAGTAGGGGTTAATGCAGGATTGGCTGATATGCAACTACAGGAAAACTTCTAGGATTCATAGTGAATTATAAAGTCATTATTAGTGGTACAGCATAATGGAAAAGAATTAGTAATACAGCATTTAATTATAAGTAAAAGTAAAATCAGTTCTTACTATGAAATTTTCCAGTATTTTCAGCATGTCTGTTCCACATTACTGACTAAAGAAACATCTAGAGACTTTGGAGAGGGTTCTTAGGAAAACTAGGAAAGAAACAAATTAAGATATTTTCTGGTTCAACTTGACACACTATTCTGAACAACTTGAGTTACTCCAAAGGAGGAATCTCCAGATAGGATTATTAGGAAGGCCGTAACTTTAAAGATAGAACATTTCCTGTCTGAAATAGTAAAGGCAGCCTAGGTATGATGATTGTCATACTTTATAATTATAGAACCTTATCGTGGTGGGTTTCATGCTTATATACCCCAACTCTTAGTATGATATTAAATTGACTTTTGGAAAATGATCTGATTAAAAAGAGCATTTAATACCTATCATTTAATGCCTATCACTGTACCTTTGTTAAAGAACTTAGTAGCAATTGGCTAGCAGTTATTTGAATCGAACTTATCTCAACAGAATGTGATTTATTCACTATATATTAGCTTAGTTCAAAAACTTATATGCATTCTCTGAACAAAAGATTCTAAACATATGTAATTTGAGTCCATTAGGAAGAATGTTGTTAAAGATAGATGTATTAAATGTTGTTGTTAGATATCATTTGTATATTTTTCAGAATCAGCAGTCTGAGTCCAGAACAAGAGCAGGGACTGTGGAAACAGAGGTAAATATGTTAACATATTTTCTGAAGCATTTTGATATATATTACATATATGGATACACACACACATATACACACACATACATACACACACATATATATTATTTAATGTGATATCTCTTTAACTTTGTTATTTATGCTTTTAAAAAATCAATAATATTCAGTAATATTTTAGGGGAAGAAGAATAACTTATCACTTGGTGCCTCTGCTCTTTTCACTCTAATTATTCTTATTAATGTTTGGTTTCAGCCATAAATCCTCTGCAGCAATTCAGAATGAAACTCCAAAGAAAAAGCCCAAATTGGAATCTAAGCCATCTAATGGAGATAGGTAAAAATGAATTCCTTTAGCGCTACGAAAGATTCAAGTTAGTTGAACAGTTACAGTTGATTGCCAGTTATTACTAGGTAAAAGAATAGAAACATGTATCTTCTGCATTGACTTTTTGAGTCACCTAGAAAAGTAACCATAATTAGTTAAAATTTTTAACTTAATTTTGGCAATAAGCAAGTGGCACTGAACTGTTCTATTTGGGGAATACATTGGGTTTTGAAAAAAGAACAAATCTGAATAGAACATTCTCTTGATCTTAATTATTCTTCAGTGAAACACAAATCTAAAAATCTTATTGTGATGTTTTAAATTGACCTGCTTGGAAAATGTATATAAATTTAAAGTATTATGAGCGTGAGTTTGTTTTTAGTTCATTAGCCAAAAGTTTGCTGATGTTACTGTACAAATTGGCTGCCTATTGCTTTACACTAGAAGTATTGACCCCCTAAAAGCTAATACTGAATTATATTTCTGCAGGTGTATGTAATGTGTGCCATTAGTAAGGTAATTTGCCAGTTGCATCCATTTCTGTCAGGTACATATTTTTTTGCATTAGCCTTAAGGATGTTTGTGGAATTGTCTAATTTATGCAATTTGAACACCTGCTAATTTTCCTTCTACTTCATTTAACTGTGTTTTACTTTTTTCTTTTTAGTAGCTCTATAAATCAGTCAGCAGATAGTGGGGGAACAGACAATTTTGTCCTTATAAGTCAACTGAAAGAAGAAGTGATGTCACTTAAACGTCTCTTACAGCAGAGAGACCAGACCATTTTAGAAAAAGATAAAAAGGTAAGAACATGGTTCACTGAAGCCTGGTAAGATTGACATCTTGAGTTTTGCTTAAAAATGCAAGTTTTATTAGACTTTAATAATTTGGTAATGTGCATGATTCTTATAAGACATTACAAAAACCAAATTGGAACATAAGCCATCTAAAGAAGGTAGGTAAAAATGGTCTTTCAGAATTAACTGAGAGCTAATTAGAATTGTAATAATTTCTGAACATTAGTTTCCAATAAGCCTGTAGTTTAAAAATAAGCCTAATAATTTGAAAATGACACGTAAATGGAATATTATGTAAATTCTTGTGATTTGAGAAAGTAGTTGAGTATAGTCTTTGACATACTTTGGGAATTTCCTGTGTGGTAGTCAGTGATTAGTAATAGGTGTCTAAGATCATTTTATAGGAACTAAGTGTACTTCTGAGGACTTTGTCAGATTAGGAGGATCAAATATATGTTGTCAATTTAATGAAAAGTTCTTGAGCAGAATGTTTTCACATCTTTGGTCCTCACTTTTTTAAAAATGGGAGTATTAATACCATCTCAGGAGATGGTTGTTAGGGTTAAATGAAAATATAAAGTACTTACTACAGCTCCTGCCATGTATAAGAGCTCATAGCTGCTATTTCTGATGTTGGATCGTCTTCAAGGGTAAAGCCAACTTTTGTACTTGTTAATAGTCTTAGACTGTTCTAGAGTTTGACTTATTTCAAATGCCTTATGCAGTAGGAAAACACTAAAAACATTCCTTTTAAAATTATGAATAAGACTTGATTATAAATATGTGTATGAATTATCTCTATTTCTGAGTATCCGTAGTGATGCTTGAATCTGAGCTTCGCGTTTAACAACTTTTGTGTTAAATTTTCCCGAGCCTTAATGGTTAGTGGATTAAAATTTATTTTAATAGATTTGTATCTCAGTTTAAGCAAATTCAGTGTATGAAATTTAGGATTGACATGAGATAAAAATAGGATAGTTAGGAGTGTCTTACTTTTTATGGTTCTTTTTTGATTAACAGAATTTTTTGAATTAATGAGCTTTTATGGAAATTTGTTTTATGCACAAAATTTTAGAGACATTTCTATTGCACAAAGATTTATCTATATTAACCTAGGTAATCTAGGTAGAAGTTGAATAAAATAGTAAATTTGCTGTAAAGGAACAATTCCAAAACCAAGTAGTAATGCATTGTGAAATTTTGACTTTTTTTCCATAGCGTGACTCCTCTGTGTTAGTGCAGTTTGTTGAAAGTTTTCTGCTTTTGTTAATGTTCCTTTAAAAGAAATAATGGAAATGGAAATAAGCAGTATTGTAAGGAAAATGATAATTCTAAACCTAAAATAGCTACATATTTACTATTTTTTTCTTATAATGTAAATCTAAGGCAACCAAGATATTTTCTTAAATTTATTTCATTTTATTCAGTGACTTCTGGACCAGCCATGTATCCTATAGTGATTATGAGGATACAAATATGAATAAATAAATTGGACACGATCCTTATCTTCCAGAGATTCATAATCTGAAGGCAACACACAATGGAGTGACAAGAATAATTATCTTAGCTGATCTGATGTGAATTGACATTTCAGAACAGGAATTCCTTTGTAATGTAGTAAACAGAGAGAGAATTCAGTTATTCTTTGAATTTGGCAGAAGCAAGGGCTTTTATTCAGACAATAAGAATATTCTACACCATGACTTCCATTCTCTTTTTGCTGTTGTTACATATCTATACAAAAAAGAACATGCAAACCTTTAAAGTTTATATATAATAAAAACCATTTAAGCTTTCTTATCCATGGTTCTGATTATGAAACTAATATCAAGTTATTTTTTGGTTCAAGGTCTTAAGGATTTTGTGTTTTTATGTATGTCATTGATATTTAAGAAGAAAATGTAGCTTCCTCAAACCACTGATTTTTTTTCTTACATTTGTCTAAGTTAGCAGAAATTTTAAATTAACTCCCTTTTCTTTCTCATTCCATGTTAGTTGTATTTCTGTACTTTGTTCTCCATTTTACCTCAAGTCTTAGGTAGTATTGGATTCGTAATTCTGGATGTGAATTTTAAAGTAAAAGCAGTACAGCTCATGGTTGATAAAACCACTCCTCTTTGTACTTGCCCAGTGTGAAATTTTCATCTTTTGCCATTGAAGGATTATTTTAACCTGAAACCACTTTTAACATTTACTTTGTTTATATATAATATGAAGTATGTTGTAACTGAAGCATTTTTCCCTGGTATGAGCTATTAAACTTTCCTGTTGGCATACCAGTAGTGAAGCCGTCTTTAAATTGAAACAATAAAAGGCATCTTCTCAAAAGTTTTACTGACAGTTCAGTATTATCTTAACTTTAAAATATAATAAAGTAGAATTTCATTTCACAAAATAGAAACTCTAAATAAGTTATAAACCTCAGGAAACTGCTGACATCTTCCACTTCTATAATGAGTTGTGAATTTATAATGAAGAATGTTTAAAATGATATGTTTGTGCATGTATATTTTTTTACACATGCGTGTATATAAATTTATATGCCTATCTGTTTCTCAGTTAACTGAACTAAAGGCGGACTTTCAATACCAAGAGTCAAATTTGAGAACAAAGATGAACAGTATGGAAAAAGCTCACAAAGAAACTGTGGAACAACTTCAGGTAAATGACATTATTTATACGAGCTGTTAGGCAAGGAGGGCTAACCTTGCTTAATTGTTAATGTTGTCTTAGACTGGTATTAGTATCCCTATTTGATGTGTAGTTGGTGCATTTTCAACTTCAATTTTGACTTTTTAAAGATTTTTTTATTTACTCATTTGAGATAGCAAGAGCAGGAGCAGGGAAAGGGGGAGAAACAGACTCCTTGCTGAGTGGGGAGCCCATCACGGGGCTTGATCCCGGGACCTGGAGATTTTGACCTGTGCCAGAGGCAGATGCTTAACCAACTGAGCCACCCTGGCATCCCTGATTTTGACTTTTTACCACTTCTTAATCCTGCTCCCATTAAGAGTTATTACTTGAAATCACTTGATAAGGGGATTCAGTATATTAATTCTGAAAACTTGCCTTAACTTGTTATGGGGTTTTCAGAGGAGGATCCAGTGGAGTATGTTCAGTTGATCATTGCATGAAAAACAAAAAATTAAAGATCAGATTTATGAAAGTAAGGTGAAAATAAGGTCTTTAGAACATTGTGCAATCATTCTTATTTCTTCCCAGAGAATGGGAAGGGAGGTGGCGAACAAAACCAATTTTCAGGGCCCTCAAGTGGAGGAAATTTATGCTACATGCAGTAATGAAAGACAAAGGAGTTCACTTTAACTTTTGTGCTGTGATTTTCAAAGTGCCAGATAGGATTCTGTGTGCTGTAGCAGGGAGCCTCTAGTGATCAAGGCCAAGGCCAGGCTCCCAAGAGTCCTGCAAGGTATACTCAGGAGGATTTCAATATGCAGAACAATTGAATGGTGAAGCCAGGAGTTACCATAGTGACAGGGTAGTATCTGATGTCCGGCATGCAGATATGAGAGCATCCAGCAGGGATAGACATTACTCCCTTATTTAAGCCTTTTCTCACCTTGGTTTCATAAATTTAGAAATCAGACCACACTAAATTAATTACATGTTCTGTCAATTTATACATTCTGACATCTGAGGGATTAATCCTTTAATTAATCTTTTAAACTTTAATAGTTTTAAGTCTTAAAAGCATAGAGGATGCATGCCAGCACATAGAGTTTAGACTTCATGGGAGAACGCAGCTTGGGAAGGAAGGGAGTAGTAGTGCCCTGAGGTTTTTGGGTTTTTTGTTTTTTTTTTTTTCATTGTAAAACCAGGCTATATGTGCTATTCTTGCCTTTTGGTTTGTATTCTTCATACTTCTCTGAGGTAGCTTAAATTGCATGAAATTGTAAAATAGATTTAAGAACGTGAATTTCAGTTACAGCCCAGTCTTAACATTGGTCCTACAAAGAGTTTTAAAGAGAAACTTTGTGTAGAGCCTGGCACATAGTAGGCACTCAAATAATTTGTTGAATGAGTGTTGATTTATGGAGGTGTCTGTCTGCCTTCTGTCCTGAGAAATTGCCCATATAATTGGGGTTCTTGGACATTATCATCCACCAGTATATATTTGCTTTCTAATTTTCTTATTTTTCTCATTCAGTTATTAATGCTGAATGATTATCTGGCAACAGAATCTTCTGCATGATGATCTCTGATTTAAAGCGGTGTAACCAAAACTCTGGAGTAAATCCAGAAGCGAGGTAACAGAAAAACTGTGACCAATACTTAAATTTATGATACAACTTAGTACACCTCACTGTCCAAAAGAGCAGTTTTTTGTTTTATTTTGTTGTTGTAAACAGAGGGGACCTTCTCTTTGACATCTTAGCCTGATTGGTAGCTTAAGCCTGATAACTCTTCTTGATCAGTAGCTGAACTTCCATGTAACAGAATAGCAACTAATGTTTTGATAGAAGTATGACATTTCTAACATGAATTTACATAGGCTGTCTTATTTGCTCTTTACAGTAACTTTGAGTTCCATTTTACAGATGAAATGGTGGTCACATAATTAATCAGAACTGACATAGAAACCTGTATCTTGTGACTCAGATTAAACTACTTTCTCTTGTGTTCCTACCTCCTCAGGTCACCTAGGTTTCTGTTCCTTGTAATCAGACCACTTCCCTATACCTTTTGTGTTAATTGCTGAAGACATTTTGTTACAGTTGTGTACCCTCTTTTAACTGTAGTCCCTTCAGCAACCATGTACTAGTAGGTTTTCCATTTAGTTGAGTAAACAGTTAACTATTTTTCTTAACTTTTTGTCATAACAAACAACCCTGTAGCAGAAAATTCACTATGTTCTAATAGTTCTCAAAACATTTTAAACTATTAAACCTGGGAAATAAGCAGTGAGCAGCAGAAGAGAAAATTGTGCAAAATACCAAAGTAAACAAACAACCTAAGTTGTCTAACAAGAATACCAAATAAAAAATCTACTTTTTGTTCAAGAGTGAAGTTAATGAAGGGGGGAAGGGGATTAAGATTTGAGTGCCTGCTATGTATCATCCTCTGTGTTGGGCTAAGTGTTTTATATACTTGATTAGTTCTTTCAACTCCTCTTGAGGTGGTGGTGAGGTTTCTGTCTCACCAACAAGAAAATCGACTCCAGGTTACACAGTAGGATCAGTGTTACTCCAGATAGTCAGTGTTTAGGCCAGTGTTTCTAAACATTTTTAGCTTAACTTGTTAAGAGTTTTAAATTATTTGATTTTTGCAGGGTGCATAATAAAGAACTAACATTAGGATAAAAAATTTTAAATACATACATATTTAAGTACATTGTAAAATACATTTTTTATGTACCTAAATTAGAATAAGACACATTTGGACTTACCTCCATTTAACAACTGATACATTGTTTTCTTAAGGTCTTTTTTTTTACATAATTTATCAGCAAATTTATTACTGCTGCAATTAGGAGACTGAATATATAAATGCCAATTGAAAATTAGCTGCTAAAAAATTAAAAGGGAAAACTGCTTTCAACACCTAATGTTTGAGTTCTTGTGTTTCATACTTAGAATATGAAAATTATAAACTCTTTGATTTTTGTGTTTGCTTCTTATTGGTGACTGAGAAAAGATAATTTGAATATTGTCAGTATAAAGGTTTTGGATAAATATAACTTACAGATCTGATGGCGATTTCTTTGAACCACATTTGCAAACACCATTTTTTTATCCCCTTCATTAATCTGTATTTTAAAATCTCTGTTAAGATTTCTGTTATTTTTGGCAAAGAGAATCTGTTATAGTTACAAATTAACATGTAGCTAACAATAAAAAGAAAACAATTTAAAACTATTACACTGACTAGGACTGGTCAGCTGAGTGATAAACCAGTTGATCATAAGTGTACTCACTTGACTTACTGCTAACTACCAGGCATTCTCATTATTTGTCTTCTGAGTTTCTCAAACTACTTAAAGGGAAAACAAAGTCCTATGAAATTCTTCGTGATTTTCTAGATTTAAAATTGAAATCAAGTTTGAAATTAAAACTTTTTTTTTTTTTTAAAGAGGGCTGGGGGCTGGGGGCTGAGGGACAGAGGGAGAGAACCTTAAGCAGACTCCATGCCCAGCACAGAGTCCGACGTGGACCTCGATCTCATGACCCTGAGATCATGACCTTAAGTTGAAATTAAGAGTTGGACGCTTAACTGACTGAGCCATCCAAGCACCCCTGAAATTGAAACTTTTAATTACCACCTTATTTAAAAACTATTGAATAGAGAGAAATGCAGTTAATCAGGCAGTCGAACATAAAAATGGTTAGGTTTGCAAATATGAAACCGTTCTAAGAATATTTGCATTTAGGAGGTAATAGGTATTGGGGAGAGTTTGGTTGAAGAAAGATGGGGGAGTGGAAGTACAAAGCTTTAGAAAAGGTTTATGTTTCATGAAACTGGTTTAAGATGGTGTACAGAGAAGGCAGAGTGTTATCTTGCCATACAAAGGCCAAAGTTAAGTAGAAGATGAAGCACTGAGGTTAAAAGAATATATTATCTAGATAATAAAAAATTTTGAGACTTGTGAAGGAAAATAAATGCTTTTCCTACATAAACCAGAGGAAAAATTTTGTTGCTTTTAGGGCAGCACTCAGATTCTAGGCTGTTGTCAACACTGTCCCTACTTTGGCTCAAAAACTCCAGAAGTGTTTGATCATTGATATATTTGTAGATATGGAGTGTTCTTATTACCTGTGTTTCCACAGTTAAGAGATCGCATAGGGAGACAAAGGCAGTCAAAATATGAAAGTACTCACTTGAAGGTCTCTCTTCACACATTCCTCTTCACTAAACACTGGTGATTGTCCTAGTGCTTTGGCTCAAGGACAGTGTCTTTGCCGGTTGGAACATTTGAATGAAGGACACATTCAGTTCAGATCAGCGGCAAGGTGAAACTTGGAATCTTTGAAAAATAATTTCATCTTTTCACAGGTCTGAAAACAATGATGTGTAGATGTTCCAATTACATGAAAGCCAGTACCTAAAGACTGTTATGGCAATTAAAGAAACAAAAATGAGATCAGAGAGGGCATTTCTGATGGGTGCTTCAAAAAAAATTAGTTGAATAGCATTAAGTTGAGAAGGTCCCTTTGGCAAAGTGATAAAGTGTGAATATTTTTGCAAAATGGACCTCTTCTGCTTATTCTATAAATAGGTAAACATCAAATGGAAGACTTTGTATAGTTTGTTGGGCAGTATTCCTCCCAAATCATTATTTGAGTCATTAATTATAAAATTTATTTTCATAGTTTTCATTTTATCTTTAAGTTAAAGAGCCAGACATTTTTTCCTTATTTAAAATTTGACCCTCTCTTATGTGAATTGCTTAAGTTGCCTTTTTTCTAACTGATTGTATCTTTGGACAACAGTTACACTAATATCTACATTTACAAAGGGGGCTGATAAACCAGTCTAGAATTTTCCTTTTTCATATCCAGCATTAAAGAGATGAACCTTAATCTACCAACTCTTTCATCTGGTCTTAGTGTTTAAATGAAATCTTGTTGTATAAGTGAAAAGAACAGTATTAAATAAGTAGTATTCTTCAACATGACTTAATATTTCAAGCATTTTTCATCTGAAATGTTTTTGTCTCCCACAGGCCAAAAACAGAGAACTACTCAAACAGGTCGCAGCATTGTCAAAGGGTAAAAAGTTTGACAAAAGTGGAAGCATACTAACGTCCCCTTGAGAAAGTAGTTATTCATGTAGTGTTTCTGCTGAAAATGTAAATTTGAGAAAAATTCTGTGAAGCCCTTAAATTCTGTGTAGTGGAGAAATATTTTTGCACACCAGATGAATTGGCGTGTTTCCTATTCACTTTTGTAACTGATATACAGCATTTTTTAAGTTGTAAAACGTTCAAATAAAACTTCAACTGGCTTGAAGTTACTTTTTAATGATTTGATATCCAGGAACTTTTTTGCCAGCAATAGTATTAAACACTTGTAAAGGAGTGCATGAGTCGTGCTCTTTATAAAATGCAACATGCAATAATAGAGTAGATTACAGTGTTCAGAAGTCAGAGCAGCAGGGCTTTCGGTTTGTTTTGTTTTTTGTTTTACACTATGCTGATTTCAGATAAACAGTTTTCAATTAGAAATACAAAAACTTTTAAACAAGGAAAATGGTAAACACTGGTTTTTTGGGAATTGTGTTTTTACTTTGCATCAACATGAATTTAGGAGAAAATCATGGTGCTTTTATTAAATGAACTTCAGAGTATATGTAAATATGTTTTTAAAAGTTACATCATTAACATTAATTAGTAAACTAGTATTTTCATTATTGGTATAGGAATTAATGTTTATTGTACAGTATCCAAGGTAAAATGTGTTCTGTTTTGTATAAACTACTGTAGATTTTTACTTACAAGTGCCTTTTTGCCACCTAATGTTTTTATTTATAGGAATGCTGATCTTTTGTACATACAGTTTGTTTTAAAATCATGTTTAATAAATGTTTGTATATAAATGCATATGTACAGAAGCCTATTCAAAAGGAAATCAAAGTTGTTAGTAAAATGTTTGAGATTGCATTAAGAACTGATAATGCGTATAGACTCTAGATGATTTTGTGGTTTGTTTCTGTGTGATATGAGAAGCTGTTGGTCACTGAATTCATTGAATTATGTAAAAATACTTCCCCAAAGATTTAATTTTAAATCATTTCTGATAGAGTAATTTTATTTTTTATGTCATGGCTTCATGTTCATATTTCGTGAGTTACATGTTCTGCTTTATTTTTCTTTTATAAAGTTTTTAAAAATTTTTAATTTTTCTGCAGTGGTCCATATATCTGCTTTCCCTATAATATGTGGTTATCTAAGTTAATATTTATGTACACCATGTTTGATTTGTAAGTTTAAAACAAATCTGGAAAAATTTAAATAACTTAAATCAATCCATGAGTATCTTTGAATAAATTGGAATCTACTGTAAGATACAGGCACTATTTATAAGAAAATTATATCAGAGTCTTTAAAATTGTCTATAAAAGGTTAAGGTAGGTTGGGATACGTTATGTAAAGTTATTGACTATTTTCTGGTCCAGTGGTTTTCAGCCTTTAATGGAATTGATCTCCTTAATAAATGCCAGTTCAGACCTTTAGTTCAATTGTACAGCTAGATATACTTTGTAGAGTGGGAGAGAGTTCCTTCTCTTCGGAATTCATGGGTAAGGATAAATTTGTTTTAAGTAAACTGTTATTAAATTTATTAATTTTTAAGTTGTTTTTAAAGAATGATTATGACTGTCAGGTCAAAGATCATCTTTCCTCAGAACACAAGATGATTATAATAATTGTTTTTAACATAACTGATGTTTCAGGAGATGATTCCTGCAGTTTTTCATTATATGTTGATATCAAATAATTCTTTAACCAATTTGAAAACATTATTATCTAGGGTAATTTTGAAATAATATAGCAAAAGATTGAATCAGTCAGACTTGACTTGGAAAAATTAAACCAATTTATTTTTATGAGCTCTTCATGCAATAATCTTCCTAAATTCAGTACTCTCAACAATGATAGATAATACCTTCTTAACACAGATTTTAATGTTTGCAGGATTTGCTAAATTCCTAAGATAGTCATTACCTTTCTTTAAAATTTATAATGTTTTATATTCTGGTTTCATAGCCATTTATCAATCCACAGTGCTCATTATGGTTTTAAAATAAACTGTGTAATAGTTCTTATAACATGTTGGAGCTGCTACTAAAAACCAAGGTGCCCCTTCCCCCTTTTTTAGGAAACAGATTAAAAATTGAAAATCAGTCTCAATAATTAACCTTTGTAAATTCCAAGGCTAAAACTTTTTAGGGGCTTCACAGTATTTAGTCCTAATTAAATGCCCTCTCTTTATTCCATGACCTTACTTTATAACTTAATTTTTTTGCAATTGTATAAACTAGTAATTGAGTCCCAGTCCTGGATCTGTAGTGTATTGACATAATGAGCTGATATTCTTTAAATGTGGCCCTGTAAGGAGATACTATGGTGTGCCGTATTGTGCTTTTTAGCCCGTTTTCAGCTATTAATTAGCATTTACCAGTGAGGGTCATTTTGGCCCAAGTTATTTATGTATTACTAGCCTGTGAATATTGCAGTTCTTTTTAGATTGTATTGGTCTAAATATGCATTCTCCAGTGAACCTGGTAAGCTGTTCACATGTATAGACTATTGAAATACTGTACTTGTACACATCTGACTGTTGACATTTTGTACTTTTTTCTAAATCCAATATTTCACAATAAAAACTTGTCAAAAGTATTGTATTAGTTTTCTATTGCTTCTGCAACAAATTACCATAAGCTTAGTGGCTTAAAACAGCAAAGATTAATTCTCAGTTCTGGAGGCCAGAAGTCCAACATCAGTTTTACTAGGCTAATGTCAAAATGTCAGCAGAGCTGGTTCCTTCTGGAGGCTCTAGGGGAAAATCTGTTTTCCTGCCGTTTCCAGCTTTTGGAGCTGCATTCCTTGTGTTCTTTGGCCCTTTTCCCCTTCCTCCATCTTCAGAGCTAAAAAATGTACATCTTCAAGTCTCTCTAGCCCTGTCATCATGTGGTCTTCTCTCTTTGGTTATGGTATCTCCTTCTACTCCCTCTTATAAGGACATCATTGGGCCCACCTGGATGATCAGGGATCTTCATATCTCAAATTCTTAGTCACATCTGCAAACTCCCTGTTGTCATATAACATAACCTAGTCATAGAGATTAGAACATGGACATCTTGGGGGACCATCACTAAGCCTACTATTAGCTTTATCTACATTTCCCCAGTATGAAGCTTTAAAATTAACAACAGATTTGAGAGAACTGGATCAGGCAAACACATTCAGTTTTGCTACATGTTCATTAAGACTTTAATGAAACAAGTTATCGAGCTATTGAGATATTTCAGAGGAACAATAAAGCAAATCAAGCTAGATGTAGTTACGTTTTAGCAAACTTTGGAACATGACTAAAACCGTGCTATGTTTGATAAAATGATTAAAGACCTGATTTATAGACCTTTATAGTCTATAGACCTATTCGAGATCTTTATAGTCTAGTTGGAGAGACCATGTACGTGAAAAAATATCTGGAACTTTGGTATTAGGAAGTGCAATTAGGAAGCTAATAGCTTTTAGCAAGGGCATTCTAAGAATTGTGGGAAAGGTTAATCTAAGTCATTGCTTTCTCAAAGTTGAGCATGCATCGGTCACAGGGCGTGATGGAGGACCTCGTGAGGCACATGTGGCTGGGCATCTACCCCAATTTCTTGAATCCATAAATCTGGGATTGGTCCCAAGAATTTGCATTTCTGAGTTCCCAGGTAATGTTAATGCTTCTGGCCCAGAGCGCACACTCTGGAAACAAGTGGAATATTAAAAAAGGCATGAAAGATTGAAGGGCTAATGAGTAGAGGACATTTGAGAAGAGTTGGGGAGTGAACTTGGAAAAATTATTTGGAGCTATGTTTTAAAGGCAGTTTGGCTAGTCTCTACTAGAGTTTTGAAAAGGAAAGGATATAAGACCAGATAATTGAACACGTTGAGACGATGGTTACATATAATTTTCTCCAACTGCTTTATTTTGTAGCCAAGGAAGTGGAGCAGGAAGTGGTACATGACTTGAGTATTGACTTTTATTAATGCCCTGCCATTCTCCAAAAAGAATTTGAGGTAGCTTGGTTCAAGTGACTTGTACCTAGACAGTTTGGAACACAAATGAAAATCATTATTGAAGAGGTGTGTGGATGGTTGTCCTCTCAGACATAGCCAAGAGGTGGAGGATGATGAGAATCATCAATTCGGCGTCAATTGGATAGGACAAGCTTATGGGCAGAGAAAAACTTTAATTCTAAACCACGTCTTGGCATATAAGGTGCAGAATTTGTTTTTTAATTGACAAGGGGATAGTAGATGACAAGCCCAGTGGTTTTTCTCTCATGTTTGATGCTGGTATGACCACATTTGGAATTGTTATGCTAGTCACCACTTTTCAAGAAAAATGCTATCTGAGAAGTCATATGATAAGAGGGTTGAAAAATGTACTTTGACTAAAATGATTGACTTGTTTCTAAAATAAGAAAAAGACCAACAACCATATAGAAACCGGGCCACAGGAATGAGTAGACCGTTCATAGGGAAAATGCGGATGGTTTTTAACCATGTGAAAAAATGACCTTACTCTTACGTTTCATTCCCCCTTCCGTTTACCACCCCCCCTTTCTTCTTCCCTTTCTTCTCCTACCAATCTTCCTAGTTCTGAGAGACTATGGACTCTGGGAAACAAACTGAGGGCTTCAGAGGGGAGGGGGGTGCGGGAATGGGATAGACCGGTGATGGGTATTAAGGAGGGCACGTATTGCATGGTGCACTGGGTGTTATACGCAAGTAATGAATCATGGAACCTTACATCAAAAACTAGGGTTGTACTGTATGGTGACTAACATAATATAATAAAAAATTATTTTAAAAAATGACCTTACTCATAATAAGAAAAAAAGAAAATTAAATTAAGTGTGTGAAGTTAACCATTTCTCACCTATAGGTTTGCAATATTCCAAATCTGACCACATACTTTGTTGACAAAGTTGTAGGAAAACAGACACTCTGACATTCCTGATGGCCATTGCAAGAGAGTCCTATGGAGTTTTAATAACTGGCAGCATTACATGCACATTTATGCTTTGATCTAGCAATCCAATTTCTAGGAATCTGTTCCAAACACATTCTTACAAAAATGAAAAGACATATGCACAACTCAAAATTATTTGCAGTACCAGAAACAGAAAACAATTGAAATTAAGGGGTTGGTCAAAAAACTTTGGGACATCCATATAATGGAATCTATGTAGCTGTAGAATTTGCTCAGCTTCTGACACTACATTGTTGAAGTGAAAAAGGCAAAGGAGAAGAAGTCACGCTGCAGCATGTTAAGAAGGGTAGGGCTACACCCACATACATACACAGAAGTATCTGCTTACATTTTTAAAAATTGAACGCTTAACCATAATTGTTTAAAAATGGTTACCAGTGAGGGGTGGGGAAGAAAATATGTTGGAGGGACACTGTTAGAAATTAGAGTTCTTTGAACATATGTTTTATTGATTTGACTTTGGAGTCCTTTAGATATTTTTACAAAATTATAAAAATAAAACAATCTTTAATTTTTTTATTTGAGTATAGTTGACCCAATGTTACGTTAGTTTCAGGTAAATGGCATAGTGATTTGTAAGTTTATGCATGATGCTGTCTATCCTCACAAGTGTAGCCACCATCTGTCACCATACAACACTATTACAGTATCATTGACTATATTCCTTAAGCTGTGCCTTTTATTCCCATGACTTATTCATCCCGTAACTGGAAGCCTGTGTCTCCCTCTCCCTTCATTCATGAAGTAAAAGTCTTAAAAAAAAAAAAGAAAGAAATGTACCTAAAATACAGCCAATTGGTGCCATAACCGCACAGAGGACTATTCCAATTGCCATACAACGCAATAGCTTGTGTCTCCTAAGTGGGATACGTTCTAAGGTGAAAAAAAAAAATCTGCAAAAATAATTTTATACTGTTGACAATAATCATAGTGTTGGTGGCAGTGTCAGTATTATTATTCTGAAATTATGGTGTGGGATAAAATTTTGTGGGATAAAGCAAGTGAATAATTATGTGATATTCTATTATTCCATTTGTCGCTCAGGCCTGGGATTCTTGGCTAAAGAGAAAAGAGAGACGTTTAGCAAAATCCATGTCATGTTTTTAATTAGAATTATCTGTATAAACTCAAGATACTTTAAGAAAAAAATAGACATATTTAGTGGGAAAAGTATGCACCATCTTATCATGCCAGATAGTAAGAAAGCTATTAAGGACTATTTAGTGTGCTCTTGAAAAGACTCATAAGACAATTGGAAGATCGCACAATTTGAACATCAATATAGAAAATCATAACTGCAATGGGTTGAAACATTGAATATGTTTTAAATACATGAGTTCAAAATGATACTAAATAGACACGCCACACGAGAAACAAAGCACTAATTGCTCACCATTAGAGGATGCTAGTGAGCTAACTATTTTAAAAATTGATAAATAAACAGACAAGAATATTTTCTATGGTTCTCATACAAACTGTATCTCTGGGTAGGTAAATAGTAAATGAGGGATACATTCTCTCTGAAAAAGCATTCCAGCTAATAATTAAAAAAGGAATGCCGAAATTACAGTATCTCCGTTTTGCAACTTCTAATGACTTGATGGAGTAATAAGCATTGCTCATGCTTAGGTCAGCTGCTGAAAATACACACACACATTCTTAACATCACACGCTTTCTGATCGAGGAATACTGCTGCTCATACTTTTTCCAGAAAAGACGCAAACCTAGATCCGATCAAACATGTACCAATTTACAGGAAATAGGACAGAGATCATGATGAACGACACCGAAGGGATGTGATTTGGCCTATTGTTTCTTCAGTAAGTTGCAAGGGGAAAATAGTATGGAGTGAGAGGGACTTAGGAGATACCAACCAATCACAGTGTGCGGACCTTGAATCAAAGAAACTTAAAAATGGAGGAAAAATGTTTTTAATCATGTAGGATGCAACTGGAAATTTAAATGGTGTTTCTTTAATGACATTAAGGAATTATTAACTTTTGAAGTGTGATAGTGGTGGTGTAGCCATGTATAATTTTTTATTGAGGTATAATTAGCGTGTAACACCAGTTTCCAGTATGTAACATAATAATTTGATATTTGTATAATTTGCAAATATGTTTTTTTAAACAGTCCTTCTAGAGACACCTATTAAAGTATAGTGAAATATCATGATGTTCAGTATTCTTCAAGAAAATATAAGGTGGAAGGTGAATGGGACTATAAATGAAACAGGATTGGCTGTGAATTGTTATTGGAACTGAGGAATCGGTATATGGCAGGTCATTACACTACTCAGTTCAACTTTATGTAAGTTCTTTTCATAATGAAAAGTAACAACATCACCACTACCATCACCCCTACCATTACCCCTGCCAAATTATAGCTCACCTTAAAAATACAGGCTCACTATGGGTGCCTGGGTGGCTCAGTCAGTTAAGCATCTGCCTTTCGGTCCTGGGATCAAGCCCTGCAGTGGGTTCCCTGCTCAGCAGGAAGCCTGCTTCTCCCTCTCCCTCTGCCTGCCACTCTCCCTGCTTGTTCTCGCTCTCTCTGTCAAACAAATATATAAAATCTTAAAAAACAAAAAAATACAGGCTCACTAAAAAAAAAAAAAGGAACATACAAAAAAAGAGTAGAAATAAAGGGGAAAAAAGTTCACCCACTCATAAGTCTACCAAATTCTCTTTGGTACATTTTCTTCTGGCATTATTCATGAGAAATGGCTATGATCATGTTACAACATAATTTTTTTCCACTCTTCACTTCCTAGATAAGCTCATTAAATGTTACCTATAAGCTAATGACTCCCAGATTTATATGAACAGCCTGGATCTCTCTCCTAATTTCCCAGACTATCCAATGCTATTTGGCATCTCCAAGTGGGTGTCTAAAAGCCTCTCAAGAATGTAACATGCCCACAATTGTGTGTTCCCTAAGTCCAAACAAATCCCCAGCCAGCTCCCCTTGCTGTCTTCCCACCACCATTCGTGGCAACTTGATTCTAGTTGTTCAGGCTAAAATCCTTGGTGTCACCTCTGAGTCTTTTCTCTCTCACTCTGTATCTGTTCCTATCCTAAACTTTCCGTCAGTTTTTAACTTCAAAGTATATCCAGAATTTGACAACTTTTCACTATCTCTATCCCTACCTGGTGTCTCTCTGTTGCCTGCAGGCCTTTTGCAACAGAGAAGCAGAGAGCAATCTTAGTAAATGATGTCATGTCGTGTCATTTCTCTATTCCAATGGTTCTCAGCTGGGCAGTGTTTTGCTTCCTTGGGGACATTTAGCAATGTCTGTAGCCATTTTTCATCATCAGGACTGGTGGTTAGTAGGGGGGAGGGGGGTTGTGCTACTGATGTCAACTAAGTGGAGGTCAGAGATGCTGCTATACATCCTACAATACACAGAATTATCAGCCCCCCCCCAAAGAATTATCTAGCCCCAAATGCCGATAGTGCTGAGGTTGAGAAAATGTGGGCGGCTCGAAACCCTATAATGGTTTTTACATCTCTACTCTTACAATGGCCTAAAAAGATTTGACCTTAACACAAGTCTTTCTGCTACAGTACAGGCTTTATGGTCCATCAGGGAAGCAGCGATTACTACTTCTTTAATACCATGAGTTAAATATTAAAGAGGAAATGAAATATATTGAAGATTTTACCTTTTTACGTAAATTCCTGCTTATGCCCACTAGATGGAGCACTGCACTGCTGAATAATACCACACCGCCTTAGCAGACAGGCCCTGGGAGTCACCGTGGTTAAGAGCAAGCATTTCTCCTAACTACCTTTCTTTTTTTTTTTTCTTTTTTTAAATAATTTTTATTTTGTTATGTTAGTCACCATACAGTACATTCCCAGTTTTTAATGCAATGTTCCATGATTCATTATTTTCTTATAACTACCTTTCTTAACAAGTTTTGTTATATACGATAAGAAGCGACTGCTTTTTTCACAATTCCACCGTACCATTCTTTAATTCAGTCAATGGATTAGCTCACACACACACACACACACACACACACACACACACACACACAGAGTTTAAAAATGTTTGTTTTGAGACAGGTTTTTTTGTTAATTCAGAAGTATTATTTTTTAAAGAGTTGCTTAAAGATTTCTCTCTTGAATTTTCGTGCACATTTCTCTTTCTCTCTAAAGCCAGTCCCACTTTTGCACGAAACACAACATTTGTTTGGCTCTTCCTTCCTCCTCCTACTTGTGAGGGAGTTCTTGCACCCATTATAGGGTAGCATAACTTCTAAGTCAGAAGCCCACCGTCTCTAGCTAAGCTGTGTCTCTCAGAGAGGTTTGACAGGGACTCAGCAGAGATGGACTTGGCTGTGTCAACAATGTCCTGGAGTCCTGGGGTTATTAATATACAGCCTGTGAATGATGGCCTGAGATTGGAGTACCCACTGGGCTGGAATGGTAGGCTCTAAGTCAAGCTATTGCTTGTGTTGGATGGCTCTGAAATGATCCTTTCTTTGTAGATTTTGCTCATTTTTGCACATTTCATGTGTCATGGATTTTTCTTTGAGTGGATGATTAAAGCCTCCCTTATTCTTTAGTAATGGCACAGATCTGCCAGGTATCAGGAACCTATATGAGCTGGGCCATTCAGCTTCTACTGAAAGCTCCTCTTTTTCTACTCTTAATTGTCAATGCAGCTAGAAAAATCATTTCTCCTTTGCCTACGGAACAACCAACCAAATTGCTAATAGAATCTACATTCTTATTACTTTACATCATTTTCAAATTATCTTAAGTTCTTTTCTAATATAAATTTCATTAATACAAGTTGATGGTTCAAAAATGGCTGCAGGAATTTGGATACTTCTTTTAGAAATCATTCCCAAGTACATCTTAAAAGGACTGAAAGGCATTTTATATAATGTTTTCTTTATATCACCTTGTGATTCCGTGAAACATAATAGCACTGAGCAAACAGGAGCCACATACAAGCCTCTGTTGTCATTGGCTCCCTGCTTCTATGGTTACCAAGATGGGCCCACGATGCCTGATCTTCTATGTCAGGAAAGTGGCCTGGTTCCTAGACTATAAATATCTGTGTGGCTGTACAGAGTAAAGGGAGAAAAGGGCATTTGTCAGTATTTAGTCTCTCCTTTAAGTAAAGAAATATGAGGATGTTGTGATACAAATTATTTTTAAAGCATAAAGCACTATATGTTTTCTGTATTCTTTAAATAACTGTGTTCTCAATCCACCTGTCTCAAAGTACCTTTTGGGAGCAGTTGAAAAGGAGTGCAAAGCAAATAGTTGAATTAGGAATTGGGTGATGGGGGCGCCTGGGTGGCGCAGTCGTTAAGCGTCTGCCTTTGGCTCAGGGCGTGATCCTGGCGTTCTGGGATCAATCCCCACATCAGGCTCCTCCGCTGGGAGCCTGCTTCTTCCTCTCCCACTCCCCCTGCTTGTGTTCCCTCTCTCTCTGGCTGTCTCTTTCTGTCAAATAAATAAATAAAATCTTTAAAAAAAAAAGAGGAATTGGGTGATGAATTCAGCTTGTGCACACAGATCATTTGTGACAGGACACGAGATTGAAAGTCACGATTGAGACACCAAGACTCGATAGCAGATTCCAGCGTGAGGTGGGTCACCCTTGGGGACTTGTGAAAAGGAGGTAACTGGAAACTCAGGACACAATTTTTAAATCCCTCACCAACAATGAGGGTCTAAAAAAGTTGAGGGTGGTAACTAGGAGAAGATTTGTTTGGGGAGAGCTGAGCTACAAGCCCTTCATCTTCATCCAAGGAAGGACATTTGGTGTATAATCCCTCAAAAAGAGGATCTTCAGTGAGTTCACTTGAAGAGCTTGATATGTTCCCTGCCATTGTGCGGACAAAATGGACTGGTGTCTGACTTCTTCCTGGAATATATAACACCTGGTAGATACGGCTGGCTTGACTAGCTTCTCTGATGGCACCAAGAAAGGAAATGTTATATCAAGATTAATTTCCATTCTCAGAGATTATTTGGTCAAGGATGAATGGATAGTATTTTCAGTTGTGTGAAATGTGATTCAGCAGCTTGGAACTGTTCCAAGTTTTGCCCAAGAGCTGCTTTGGGTGGGTAGAAGATGAGTAGTGAGGGGATTCCAGCAAAGAATCTTCATTGAATAGTCAAAACAAAAACCTGGGCTTTAAGGACACACAGTGAGCCACAGGAAAATATCTTGCCCGAGTCATGGAAAGTACAATAAAAAGTTCACAGTGGCATGGAGGGAGATCTCAAAAGAACTTTCATGAAAGCACCAACTTGGCCACAGCTACCCATCCCATCGCAAGAGAAGACATCAGCTCTAAACATTGGCCAAACCTCATAGATTGAGACCGTTTTATAATAACATTAACAGAAGGGGAGAAGAACCACGAAAGACTATGGACTCCAGCAAACAAACTGAGGGTTTTAGAGGGGAGGGGGTGGGGAGATGGGATAGTACAGTGATGGGTATTAAGGAGGGCACGTATTGCATGGAGCCCTGGGTGTTATACACAAACAATGAATCATGGAACATTGCATCAAACACTAATGATGTGCTGTATGGTGACTAACATAACATAATAATAAAATAATGACACTAAAAGCTCCCACTTTGCTTACTGCCCTTGCATCTCTCTGCTTTGATACTGGCTGGGTCAGAAACAGTGGCAAGCTACAGAAGAGGACAAATGCTGAATAGGGGGAAAGAAGGATCTTGATCTCTCTACCGACTGCAAATGGCTAGCCCATGGCCGTTCTCAGTTGGAGAAGAAAAGACATGTTAACTTGAAAATTGTGAAGTTTTCATTAATATATAGGTGCGATAGCTGTCTCCAAAAATTAACCCATGAATCATGCCTTCCAGTATTCACATCCTCGGGTCGTCCCCTCCTACACTGAATCTGGGATGGCTTGGAGTCTTCCTTTAAGTAATATAATGCAAAGGAAGTGACACTGTGCCAGTTCTAGACCTAAGCTTCAAGATGTTCTGGCAGTTTCCAGTGTTGTGTTCTCAGGGTGTCCGTTCTGTAAGAAGGCCATTTGTGCTGCTAAGGAGACCACATGGAAAGGCTACATGGAAAGGAAAAGTCTGGAGAAGGAAAGGAAACCAGCTGTTTCACTCAAGGTTAAGGTCAATCTTATTTTATCTATATCTATACCCAATTCCCCCCAAGTATCTTGAAGCGAATCCTAATCATCATGTAATTTCATTCATAAATATTTTAGTATGTATCTCTAAATGGAAAAGATTCAAAAAACATAACTCTTAATGCAGTTATCATTGAAAAGTTATAATTTCTTTTTTTATTATGATGTTAGTCACCATACAACACATCATTAGCTTTTGATGTAGCGTTCCATGATTTATTATTTGCGTATAACACACAGTGCTTATTGCAATACATGCCCTCCTCAATACCTATCACCAGCCTATAATTTCTTAGTGTGTTAAGTATCAGTGTTCAAATTTTCCCAATCATTTTTCTTTTGTTAAAATTAAGATCTATATAAGATCTATATAGAACTTTACCAAAGTTGAGTCTGCAAAAGAAGAGACTTGCCAGTAGTGAGCTGGTCCACCCCACAGAGATCTTACAAGGCTCAGAACTCGGAGGTGTAAGGTACTGTGGAGGTTGGGAATGAGGCACAAGCCAGAAAATAAGACTGTTTGAAGGTCTCTAGCAAAGTTCGAGTTCAGAACCCAGCCATATTTGGCATTGTGTGTGGCTAGGGTGAGGGGAGGTTAAGAAAGCAGGGAATGAGGGAGAGTCCACATTCAGAAAATCCAGCCACTCTCCCTGTCCTTCTTCTAGGATATCAGAAACCTGAGAATGAATAAAACAAGATACAAATATACAAGGGTAGAGAAAAGGGGCTAGAAAACCACACCAGGTATGATATGCCAATGGATACTCTAGAAGGGAGAAAGCTGGTGGATGTTAACTGAGCCAAGTGACAACAACTGAAATGTAAGTGCCTGCAAACAGGGTGCCAACGAGGCTTCACTCTGCAGGACCCAGGAACGGCTGGGGAACTGGAGGCAGGGTGGGGACGGCTTAATGAAGATAGACTGAAATTTAGGCTATTTGAGCCCTTCTCCCACCACTACAAACCCTGGCATCTAGAGGTTTATTTTCCAGAAAAATTGGAACCTCAACACTCTGGACTTAGTGAGAACGGGTATAGCCTGGGGTCAGAATGAGTCACTCTTCTAGCAATAGGGATTCCATTAAATTCTGCACAATGAATGGTAAGATCTCTCAGTCTGTTTCTTTCACTGGTCTCCCAAATCATGGACAGTCAGTATATGGCACTGAAGTAGGAGTTTGGGAGGATTTAGCTCTCTAAAGGAAACGGGCATGACAAGACCTGGAGTGATTATTAATTTTATATATAACAAACCACTACAAAATTCAGTGGCATAAAACATAAACTGTTTGTTATGCTAATGATTCTGTGGTCAGGATTTCAGGCAGGGTATTCTCTAATAAAACTTAATTGGGGGTGTTTTTCTCTGCTTTATACCCCTTCAGAGTCTCAACTGGGAACACTCAAATGTCTGGAGTGACTCAAATGACTAGGGACTGGAATCATCTAGAAATGTCTTCAACCATGGATATGGTGTTTGGTGGGATGGTGTAAAAACTGGGCTCATCTGGGATTGTCAACTAGAATGCCCACACGCAATCTCCATGTTGATTGAGCTTCCTAACAGCATGGTGGACTGATCCAGCAGACACGACAGAAGCTCCCTGACCATTTATGACCCAGCTTTCTAAGTCATGTATCACTTCTGCTGTACTCTATTAGTCAAAGCATTCAAAACTCACCCAGATTCAAGTGGGCATAGACACCATTTCTCAAAAGAAGGAGTGCCAAAGAATTCATAGCCAAGTTTTAAAACCACCACAGACAATCATGAAAGCAGTAGACAAATAGTCAGTGGCTTATCGGGAAAATCCAAGCTGAAGCCCAAATTAAAATCAGACTGAGCCCTGGTCGATAAAGGGTTATGGCAACAAAATTAATTTCCCGATCCACTTGCTGGTGCCTGAAGCTGCCACTACCATTCCTGGCTTGATAAACTCTGGCTCAGGAGCTTCAGGGGAAGGGCATCCGGGACCCCAGAGATGAAGACCAGGGAAGGTGCATGTGGAGGCCTACCAAGCAAAGGCTCACTGCAGACTGAGTCGGGAAGGTAACTAGGGAAATTGGAACATTGTTGATACTGAAAGTTTACTGTAATTTTCGGGTATGATAATGATATCATTGGTATGTTAAAAATGATGTCATTTTGTTTTAAAAAAGAGGCCTTATTTTTCTTTTAATGTTTTTTTATTATATTATGTTAGTCACCATACAGTACATCCCTGGTTTTTTATGTAAAGTTCGATGATTCATTAGTTGCGTATAACACCCAGTGCACCATGCAATACGTGCCCTCCTTACTACCCATCACCAGCCTATCCCATTCCCCTACCCCCCTCCCCTCTGAAGCCCTCAGTTTGTTTCTCAGAGTCCATAGTCTCTCATGCTTCATTCCCCCTTCTGATTACCCCCCCCTTTCTTTATCCCTTTCTTCCCCTGCCGATCTTCCTAGTTCTTATGTTCCACAGATGAGAGAAATCATATGATAATTGTCTTTCTCTGCTTGACTTATTTCACTTAGCATTATCTCCTCCAGTGCCGTCCAAGTTGCAGCAAATGTTGAGAACTCGTTCTTTCTGATATAACAAATGTGCTAAAGTAAATACAGATAAAATAATATGAAGTATTGGATTTACTTCAGTATAACCCAGTAAGGGAAGAAGGGGGACATGGGAGTATAGCTCAAACAAGATTGGCTAAATAATTACAGAAATGAGAACATGGGGGTTTGCTATACTATTTTCTTCTCTTTTGCATATGGTTGAAAACTTTCGCCCTGAAAATTTTTAAAAAATTTACACACGTACATACACATACAAATAGGAATTAACCTTTAGAGTGGATTTGCCATATTTAGTTAAATATTTTTATTTTATTTATTTTTTTAAAGATTTTATTTATTTATTTATTTGAGAGAGA
>NW_024424008.1:28819191-28827048 GCF_017311325.1 Ursus maritimus
AAAGAGAGAGAAAGAACGAGCAGAGGGAGGGGCAGAGGAAGAGGGAGAAGCAGACTCCCCTGCTGATCATGACCTAAGCTGACGGAGGATGCTTAACCATTTGAATCACACAGGTGCCCCTAAAAGATTTGATTTTTAAGCAATCTCCACACCCAACATGGGGCTTGAAATTACAACCCCAAGATCAAGAGTTGTATGCTTCACCTACTGAACCAGGCAGGAGCCCCTGGATTTGTCATATTTAAAAGAACAACAAGGAACTTCTAATAAACTAAATTTGCATTTACTTACATTAATTTTTCTTTTTATAGACAACAATGGTGTGGCACTTTATATTTTATGAAACCATTTGACTTTTGCAACAATTCCACAAGGTAGGCAGATGGTGAACTTAATCATAGAGCGATAAAAGGATATATTTAAGGTCACACAAGTAGTGTATGGGGGACCCAAGTCTCAAACTTGAAGTTCTGGCTTCATAACTTGTTGTCATTACATGATAATTTACTATGCAGCAGTGGTTCATAACATTTAGAGATTATGTGATACTTTGATAACCTGATCAAATCTTTAAAAAATCTCTTCTCAGAAAAATGTGTATGTGCACACATCCAGAAATGAAAGAATTTTCAGGGATGGAGAGGTTCTTGGCTCCTCAGAAGAACATGCTTGCTAGTTATTCACTGTCATTACCCACCCTTTGAACAGAGTTCTGGCTTCTTTTTTCATGCAATTAGTTATATCAGACCTAGTCTCTTGCTTTCTCTCCTTCTCTCTGATAATGATCTATGCATTGAACATGAGGACATCTTCACTCAGCCTAAAATCAGCAGCCCCAGAAAATGCTATTTTGCTTTGTAATATTTAGCTTAATGTTCCTTGTATTTCTATGATGTCTCTAGTTCAAAACTCTCTCGATTCTGAGATGTTCTACTCCTGAAATGGTACCTGCTTTGTATAGCTTTTCCCAAGGCATGGAGAATCACTCCCTCTTCTGTGTTCCTTCAGCACTCTGAGCATGTCTCTATCTTGTTATATCTATATTATAAAGATCTATATTGTATCTATATTATAATGATCTAGTTACACATCTTGCTCCTCCAGGAGACTGTGAGCTCCTTGGAAATCGTAAATATATCCACTCATCCCTAGGGAATGTCTAACACACCCCAATGTTCATAGCAGCATTGTCCACACTAGCTAAATCGTGGAAGGAGCCGAGATGCCCTTCAACAGATGACTGGATTGAATGAACCATGAGAGACTGTGGACTCTGGGAAAGAAACTGAAGGCTTTTGGGGGGGGGGATTGGGATAGGGGGTATTAAGGAGGGCACGTATTGCATGGTGCACTGGGTGTTATATGCAAGTAATGAATCATGGAACATTGCATCAAGAACTGGGGATGTACTGTATGGTGACTAATATAACAAAATAAATACTATTAAAAATGTTTCTGAATTAATAAGTAAATTACTCCAAACATACTATTTAACAAATTACTTACAATAGTAAAAAATATTGAGAAATCGTTCTTTTTGATGGCTGAGTAATATTCCATTGTATATATGGACCACATCTTCTTAATCCAGTCATCTATTGAAGGGCATCTCGGCTCCTTCCACAATTTAGCTGTTGTGGACAATGTTACTATGAACATTGGGGTGCATATGGCCCTTCTCTTCACTACGTCTATATCTTTGGGGTAAATACCCAGTAGTGCAATTGCTGGATCATAGGGTAGCTCTATTTTTAACTTTTTAAGGGACCTCCACCCTGTTTTCCAAAGTGGCTGTACCAACTTGCATTCCCACCAACAATGTAGGAGGGAACCCCTTTCTCCACATCTTCTCCAACATTTGTTGTTTCTTGCCTTATCAATTTTTGCCATTCTAACTGACATAAGGTGGCATCTCAGTGTGGTTTTGATTTGAATTTCCCTGATGGCTAATGATTTTGAACATTTTTTCATGTGTCTGTTAGCCATTTGTATGTCTTCATTGGAAAAGTGTCTGTTCATATCTTCTGGCCATTTTTTGATTGATTTACTTATTTCTTATGTATTGACTTTGAGAGGTTCTTTGTAGATCTTGGATACCAGTCTTTTATCTGTAGTGTCATTTGCAAATATCTTCTCCCATTCTGTGGGCTGCTCTTAGTTTTTTTGACTGTTTCCTTGGCTGTGCAGAAGCTTTTTATCCTGATGAAGTCCCACAAGTTCATTTTTTCTTTTGTTTCTCTTGCCTCTGGAGATGTGTCATGAAAAAAGTTGCTGTGGCCAATGTCAAAGAGGTTGCTGCCTATGTTCTCCTCTAGGATTTTGATGGATTCCTGTCTCACATCGAGGTCTTTCATCCATTTGGAGTTTATCTTTGTGTATGGTGTGAGAGAGTGTTCAAATTTTATTCTTTTGCATGTAGCTGTCCAATTTTCCCAGCACCATTTATTGAAGAGACTGTCTTTTTTCCACTGGATGTTTTTTCCTGCTTTGTCACAGATTAGTTGCCCAGGGAGCCGAGGGTCCATTTCTGGGTTCTCTATTCTTCTCCATTGGTCTATGTGTCTGTTTTTGTGCCAGTACCATGCTGTCTTTGTGATCACAGCTTTGCAGTACAGCTTGAAATCCGGCAATGTGATGCCCCTAGTTTTTTTTTTTTTCCTTTTCAACAGTTCCTTGGCGATTCAGGGCCTTTTCTGGTTCCACACAAATTTAGGAGCTGTTTGTTCCAGTTTTCAACATTTGGTGCAACATGGACGGGACTGGAGAAGATAATGCTAAGCGAAATAAGTCATGCAGAGAAAGACAATTATCATATGGTTTCACTCATTTATGGAACATAAGAATTAGGAAGATCGGTAGGAGAAGAAAGGGCAGAAGAAAGGGGAGGTAAACAGAGGGGGGAATGAACCATGGGAGACTATGGACTCTGGAAAGCAAACTGAGGGCTTTGGGCGGAGGGGGGGAATGGGATAGGCTGGTGATGGATATTAAGGAGGGCACGTATTGCATGGTGCACTAGGTGTTATGCGCAAGTAATGAGTCATGGAACTTTACATCAAGAACTAGGGATGTACTGTATGGTGACTAATATAATAAAAAATATTGTTATTAAAAAAATAAAAATATAAATATTGAAAAAATAAATAAAATAGTAAAAAATAATAATTAAAAATAAAACAATAAAATAACAACAAACTATCCTGTAAATACTTGCCAGGTGTAACTGTATTATCCCTTGGAAGTCAGTTAAGTAGCAAATGTTTTGAATGCTCCCCTCTATTGCTCTTCTCAAGACTGGAAGTTGAAATATATATTTTGATTTAGTGTTATTAAATGTTCCCCAGTTTTATTAACTATCTACCTGGAGATTATTTAAAGACCTGATCTAATTAAGATGTTCACTCCCAATGACTGGCCAAGAGGCCTTTGTTCCTACCTAGGCTGATTAGATGTACTCTTTTGGGTTAAACAACAAAGGCAGAACTGTTGTCTCCAGAAGGAGTCTGCTAAAAAGAACAGATGTTACCTTGGTCAAAAGCAATAAACCTTGAGCTAGTCTCCCACCACCACTGAAGTGTGGCCCACAAATATGGTCCCTGAATGGGGAGTTGGACTCTGAACAGATGGCTAATTAGGCAGGAAATTCTGTTGAGAGACATTTTGGAGAGAATGGAGGAGCATGATGTACTGTGTGGGGAATCCAGAACCAAGAATGTAGATGAGGAAAAGTGGAGAGGCAGAGAGGTGTTGCTAAGTGAAAAGGGTACATAACCTTTTTAATGGAAGTCCTGCCAACATAACCAACGGAGGATTTCTTTGACCGTTTATTCTTTGCTTTTCCTTAAATTTGTTGAATGATGAAAAGGGATTACTGTGGTCTTCAAAGGGGAGGGTTAAGTTGTTTGTAGATTAATGTGAATTTTACTTAAATCAGAAAACCATTTTGGCTACAGTGTAACAGCAATTAAAATACAATGTTTGACTTCCACTTCCAAATATGATGAAGTAACTGAGATTGGACTTGCTCTCCCACCATAAACACTAGAAAATTGGACAAAAATCCAACAAACTGTCTTCAAACTTTGGACAACAGACAGTTCAGGATTGTGGTTCTTGACAGAAGGTAAAAAAAACAATGTGAGGTCACTCTTTCAACTATTCCAGTTTTCTGTACTTTCTGGATGGAAGCTTGTAGAGGGAGAGCCCAAGAAGAACTCGGTGGTCTTGTTGTGTTGAGGACACAGAAATGTGAACTTTAGGATGCTAAGGTAGTTGGAATTTGTAGGTCAGTGAACTGGAGACTAGGAAGCCGTGCGGAGAAAGAGCACCAGAGACTTGCATAGAGGTCCACCTGAGTCTCTTACTAAACACTAATCCATGCAGAGCATGAAAACTCCTCCCAGCCAACTAAAGAACCACTAGGGAGCTGTAAAATCAGCAATTTTCAGAGATCATACTTGACTGAAAGCTATTTGAGTTCCAACTAACCAAAGTAGTGAGGTCTAATTTAACATTAAAAAGGGACCCCAGAAGGTTTACACTTTAGTCATAGGGCTGGACTAACCCTTGAGTAAAGGCTACTCTAGACATTCTTAAACACTTAAAAACAAACCTCAAAATGATCAAGCTCATCTTTGATTGCTTGCCAAAATGAACAAAACACACCTTCATGGAAGACCACAAAATCTAGGCATGCAGAGTGTAATTCTGTTCCCAGAATCCAATAAAAATTACTAGACATGTAAAGAAACAAGAAAACATGAGGGATAACCAGGAAAAAGAAAAGTCAGTAGTAACACACCTAGAAATGACAAAGAAGATAAGAATTAATATATAATAGTTTTTAAATTGCTGTAACAAGTATGCTCAAGGAATTACAGAAAAACATGAAGTTAGTGAGGAAAGAAGTAAAAAATATTTCAAAGAAAACAAATGGGATTTCCAAGAATGAAGAATCAATGTCTAAAATAAGCATGTTGGGCCTGGGTGGTTCAGTTGGTTAAGCTTCTGCCTTCGGCTCAGGTCATGATCCCAGGTTCCTGGGATCGAGTCCCACATCAGGCTCTCTGCCCAGCAGGGAGTCTACTTCTCTGTCTGCCCCCCCACACACTCCTGCTCTCTCTCTGTGTCAAATAAATAAATAAAACTTTAAAAAATAATAATAAAATAAACATGTCACAGGAAGAAGATAACAGAAGACTAGAGAGTGTAGAAGGCAAGATTAGTGAAGTTGATGGAGTAGGAATAGAAACTATCCGAATGGAAATAGAGAAAGAAAAAAAAGGCTAAAATAAATGAATACAGCCTCAGAAATTGGAATCCAAGAAGAAAGGAAGGTGGTAGAATAAGTATCTGATGAAATAAAGGGAAAATATTTTCAGATTTGATAAAATCCACAAAATTATAAATCCAAGAAACTCAACAAATCCCAACCAAAATTAACAATCAGATAAACAATTAAAAAACCCCCACCAAGGCATCCTTTAATCAAATTGCTGAAAATCAGTGATACAGAGAAGATCCTAAAACAGCTAAAGGAAAAGAAAATGATCATATTACATGAGAGAACACAGATAAAAATGTCAAGCTTCTTTCCAGAAACAATACAAACCAATACATAATGGGAAATCAGATTTAAGCTACTGAAAAAAAGAAAAAAAAAACCTAGAATTCTATATTAAACAAAAATATCTTTCAGAAATGAAGGCAAGAAAAAGATTTATTCAGACAAATATAAACAGCACATTGAAGATTGTGTATTTAAACCCAACCATGTCAATAATTCATGAAATATGGATGGACTAAAAGCACTAAATAAAAGATCAAGACAGTTGAATTGGATTTAAAAAAAGCAATACTCAACTCTACAAGAAACCCACTTTAAATATCAAGATCTAGGTTAAAAGTAAAAGGACAAAAAACTACCAAGAGAAAAACAAATCAAAAGAAAGAGAGAGTGGCTCTACTAGACTAAGAACAAGGAATACTATCAGGATGAACAAGGACATTATCTAGGCTTCCACTTTAAGAAGATGCTATCGGATACCACAGAGGAAATAACCCCAACATAAACAAAAGAAAATAGTAGATAAGGTGGAGGAGTTAAGATGGCGGAGGAGTAGGGGATCCCTTTTTCAGCCGGTCCCCTGAGTCGAGTTGGATAGTTACCAGACCAGCCTGAACATCCACAGAATCAGCCTGAGATGCAGGAAGATACATCTGGATCTCTACAAATGAACATCTCCAGCGCTGAGTATTGAGGTACGAAGCGGGGAGCTGTGAAACCGCGCACAGATATCGGAAGATAAACAGAAAAGGGAGGGATCCACTGTGTTTGGGCAAGGGGAAGTGGTAGCCACCTGCACGGGGGAGCGGGCGAACTCGCGGACTGGCACCCGCTAGAGAGCAGACTGAGACCGTGAGCTGGGGAACGCACGCCACCAGACTGAAAACCAGAGCTCTGGTGTGCTCGCTGGAACCAGACTGAGACCGGGAGCTCCGGGAGCGCACGGGGGCGGCTGGCGGCTGGCAGCTGCTGGCTGGTGGTGTTAGAAACACAAAGGACAGAGACGCGCCAGCCCTGGAAGTGAGGGCTGGGATGCCGGGTGTGCAGCACACACCCTGGACGCGGCAGGGTTGAGCAGCACCAACAGAAACAGAGTTAAAATGGCCAGAACATCAGTGGAGAATGGTCCGCGATCCCTCTGTTCTGAGACAGAGGCTGAGATTCGGCCACTGCTGCTCTGACTCTCAGAAGAGGCACAGCAAACTGCCAGGGAAAGCCACCAGAGAACAAAAGCTTGGAAATACCAGCTCACAGTGTGCCCATCCCCATCCCTCCTTGCAGGGGACACAGAGACTCTACCCAAACAGGGTTGCCTGAGTATTGGCACGGCAGGCCCCTCCCCCATAAGGCAGCCTGAAAAATCAAGAAGTCCACATCCCTAAGATCCCTATAAAACAAGGGTGCACGGCCTGGGTCCCGGTCAATAATTTGGGCTCTGGACAACCCCGCAACCTCTCCTCATCAGAATGATGAGAAAGAGAAATCCCCCCCCAGCAAAGAAAAGACAATGAGTCTGTGGCCTCTGCCACAGAACTAATGGATATGGATATAACCAAATTATCAGAAATGGAATTCAGAGTAACAATGGTCAAGATGATGTGTAGACTTGAAAAAAGTATTAACGAAAATGTTAATGAGAATATAGAATCTCTAAGGGCGGAAATGAGAGCGAATCTGGCAGAAATTAAAAATTCTATGAGCCAAATGCAGTCAAAACTAGAGGCTCTGATGGCCAGAGTGAAGGAGGCAGAAGAACGTTATCAGTGAATTGGAGGATGGGTTAGTAGAAGAAAAAGCTAAAATAGAATCTGGACTCAAAAAAATCCACGCTTAGGAATGTAAGTTACGGGAGATTACTGACTCAATGAAACGTTCCAACGTCAGAATCATCAGCATCCCCAAGGGGGTGGAGAAAAACAGAGCTCTAGAAGAGATATTTGAACAAATTGTAGCTGAAAACTTCCCTAATCTAGCAAGGGAAAAAAACATTCGTGTCCAAGAGGCAGAGAGGACCCCTCCCAAGCTCAACCATGACAAACCTACACCACGTCACATCATAGTGCATGCAATTCACAAATATTAGATCCAAGGATACAGTATTGAAAGCAGCCAGGGTAAAGAAATTTTCACATACCAAGGCAAATATATCAGAATTACGTCAGACCTGTCTACACAGACCTGGAATGAGAGAAAGGGTTGGGGGGGCATTTTTAAAGCTCTTTCAGAGAAAAACATGCAGCCAAGGATCCTTTATCCAGCAAGGCTGTCATTCAGAATTGATGGAGAAATAA
>NW_024424008.1:28833647-28835810 GCF_017311325.1 Ursus maritimus
ACCGGGAGCTCCGGGAGCGCACGGGGGCGGCTGGCGGCTGGCAGCTGCTGGCTGGTGGTGTTAGAAACACAAAGGACAGAGACGCGCCAGCCCTGGAAGTGAGGGCTGGGATGCCGGGTGTGCAGCACACACCCTGGACGCGGCAGGGTTGAGCAGCACCAACAGAAACAGAGTTAAAATGGCCAGAACATCAGTGGAGAATGGTCCGCGATCCCTCTGTTCTGAGACAGAGGCTGAGATTCGGCCACTGCTGCTCTGACTCTCAGAAGAGGCACAGCAAACTGCCAGGGAAAGCCACCAGAGAACAAAAGCTTGGAAATACCAGCTCACAGTGTGCCCATCCCCATCCCTCCTTGCAGGGGACACAGAGACTCTACCCAAACAGGGTTGCCTGAGTATTGGCACGGCAGGCCCCTCCCCCATAAGGCAGCCTGAAAAATCAAGAAGTCCACATCCCTAAGATCCCTATAAAACAAGGGTGCACGGCCTGGGTCCCGGTCAATAATTTGGGCTCTGGACAACCCCGCAACCTCTCCTCATCAGAATGATGAGAAAGAGAAATCCCCCCCCAGCAAAGAAAAGACAATGAGTCTGTGGCCTCTGCCACAGAACTAATGGATATGGATATAACCAAATTATCAGAAATGGAATTCAGAGTAACAATGGTCAAGATGATGTGTAGACTTGAAAAAAGTATTAACGAAAATGTTAATGAGAATATAGAATCTCTAAGGGCGGAAATGAGAGCGAATCTGGCAGAAATTAAAAATTCTATGAGCCAAATGCAGTCAAAACTAGAGGCTCTGATGGCCAGAGTGAAGGAGGCAGAAGAACGTTATCAGTGAATTGGAGGATGGGTTAGTAGAAGAAAAAGCTAAAATAGAATCTGGACTCAAAAAATCACGCTTAGGAATGTAGAGATTACGGGAGATTACTGAAACTCAATACAACAGTTCCACGTCAAGGATATCAGTATCTCCCAAGGGGGTGGAGAAAACAGAGCTCTAGAAGAGATATTTGAACAAATTGTAGCTAAAACTCCCTAATCTAGCAAGGAAAAAACATTCGTGTCCAAGAGGCAGAGAGGACCCCTCCCAAGCTCAACCATGACAAACCTACACCACGTCACATCATAGTGCATGCAATTCACAAATATTAGATCCAAGGATACAGTATTGAAAGCAGCCAGGGTAAAGAAATTTTACATACCAAGCAAATATATCAGAATTACGTCGAACCTGTCTACACAGACCTGGAATGAGAGAAAGGGTTGGCAAAAAATAGAAACAGAAGGAAAGCTACCAAACTCATTCTATGAGGCCAATATTATCTTGATCCCCAAACCAGGCAAAGACCCCATCAAAAAGGAGAAATACAGACCGATTTCCCTAATGAAAATGGACACCAAAATCCTCAACAAGATCCTGGCTAATAGAATCCAACAGTACATTAAAAGGATTGTCCATCATGACCAAGTGGGATTCATCCCTGGGATGCAAGCGTGGTTCAACATTCGCAAATCGATCAGCGTGATACATTATGTCAACAAGAAAAGACTCAGGAACCATGTGATCCTCTCAATTGAGGCAGAAAAAGCATTTGACAAAATACAGCATCCTTTCCTCATTAAAACGCTTCAGAGTGTAGGGATAGAGGGTACTTTCTTCAATCTCATAAAAACCATCTATGAAAAGCCTACAACAAATATCATTCTCAATGGGGAAAAGCTGGAAGCCTTTCCCTTAAGATCAGGAACACGACAAGGATGCTTACTCTCGCCATTATTATTCAACATAGTACTAGAAGTCCTTGCAACAGCAATCAGACAACAAAAAGCGATAAAAGGTATCCAAATCGGCAAAGAAGAAGTTAAACTGTCTCTCTTCGCAGATGACATGATACTCTATATGGAAAACCCAAAAGAATCCACTCCCAAACTATTAGAAGTTATAGAGCAATTCAGTAACGTGGCGGGATACAAAATCAATGCTCAGAAATCAGTTGCATTTCTATACAGGAATAATGAGACTGAAGAAAGAGAAATTAGGAATCCATCCCATTTACAATAACACCAAAACCATACGTTACCTTGGAATTAACTTAACCAGAGATGTAAAGGATCTATATTCTAGAAACTATAAAACACTCTTGAAAGACATTGAA
>NW_024424008.1:28835820-28836789 GCF_017311325.1 Ursus maritimus
CACTGCAAAGGCAGTCCTAAGGGGGAAATACATAGCCATCCAAGCCTCACTCAAAAGAATAGAAAAATCTAAAATGCAGTTTTTATATTCTCACCTCAAGAAGCTGGAACAGCAACAGAGGGACAGGCCTAATCCACGCACGAGGAAGCAGTTGACCAAGATTAGAGCAGAAATCAATGAATTAGAAGCAAGGAGTACAGTAGAGCAAATCAACAGAACTAGAAGCTGGTTCTTTGAGAGAATCAATAAAATTAACAGACCACTGGCAAGACTTATCCAAAAGAATAGAGGAAGGACCCAAATTAATAAAATTATGAATGAAAAGGGAGAGGTCACAACCAACACCAATGAAAATGGAAGGATTATTAGAAACTTTTATCAACAGCTATATGCCAATAAATTAAGCAATCTGGAAGAGATGGAGGCCTTCCTGGAAACCTATAAACTACCAAGACTGAAACAGGAAGAAATTGATTTTTTATTTTTATTTATTTATTTTTATTTTTTTTTTCATATTCATCAGGTACTGCTTTGTAATCCATCATAATATTTTTTTTATTTATTTTTTTAATGATTTTTTATTATATTATGTTAGTCACCATACAGTACATCCCCGGTTTCCGATGTAAGGCTCGATGATTCATTAGTTGTGTATAACACCCAGTGCACCATGCAATACGTGCCCTCCCTACTACCCATCACCGGTCTATCCCATTCCCCCACCCCCCTCCCCTCTGAAGTCCTCAGTTTGTTTCTCATAGTCCACAGTCTCTCATGTTTCATTCCCCCTTCTGATTACCCCCCCTTTCTTTATCCCTTTCTTCCCCTACCGATCTTCCTAGTTCTTATGTTCCATAGATGAGAGAAATCATATGATAGTTGTCTTTCTCTGCTTGACTTATTTCACTTAGCATTATCTCCTCCAGTGCTGTCCATGTTGTAGCAAATGTTGAGAACTCGTTCTTTCTG
>NW_024424008.1:28839615-28845776 GCF_017311325.1 Ursus maritimus
TGAGGGCTGGGACGCCGGGTGTGGGGCGCACATCCCGGGACGCTGCAGGGTTGAGCAGCACCAACAGAAACAGAGTTAAAGTGGCCAGAACATTAGTAGAGAACGGGCCGCAATCCTTCTGTTCCGTGACAGAGGCTGAAATTTGGCCGCTGCTGCTCTGACTCTCAGAAGAGGCACAGCAAACCGCCAGGGAAAGCCGCCAGAGAACAAAAGCCTGGAAATACCGGCTCAGAGAGTGCCCATCCCCATCCTCCCTCGCAGGGGACACGGAGACTCTACCCAAACAGGGTTGCCTGAGTATTGGCGCGGCAGGCCCCTCCCCCAGAACACAGAAGGCAGGCTGAAAAATCAAGAAGCCCACAACCCGGGCGCCTGGGTGGCGCAGTCATTGAGCGCCTGCCTTCGGCTTAGGGCGTGATCCCGGCGTTCCGGAAAGGAGTCCCTCATCGGGCTCCTCCGCTGGGAGCCTGCTTCTTCCTCTCCCACTCCCCTGCTTCTGTTCCCTCTCTCGCTGGTTGGCTGCCACATAAATAAATAAATAAAATCTTTAAAGAAGAAGCCCACATCCCTAAGATCCCTATAAAACAAGGGGCACGGCCTGGGACCCAGTCAATAATTTGGGCTCTGGAAACCCCGCAACCTCTCTTCATCAGAATGACAAGAAGGAGAAGCCCCCCCCAGCAAAGAAAAGACAGTGATTCTGTGGCCTCTGCCACAGAAATAATGGATATGGATGTAACCAAATTATCAGAAATGGAATTCAGAGTAACGATGGTCAAAATGATGAGTAGAATTGAAAAAACTATTAACGAAAAGGTTACTGAGAATATAGAATCCCTAAGGACAGAAATGAGAGCGAATCTGACAGAAATTAAAAATTCTATGAGCCAAATGCAGGCAAAACTAGAGGCTCTGACGGCCAGGGTCGCAGAAGCAGAGGAACGGGTTAGTGAATTGGAGGATGGGTTAATAGAGGAAAAAATGAAAATAGAAGATGGTCTTAAAAAAATCCACGCCCACGAATGTAGGTTACGGGAGATTACTGACTCAATGAAACGATCCAATGTTAGAATCATCGGCATCCCCGAGGGGGTGGAGAAAAACAGAGGTCTAGAAGAGATATTTGAACAAATTGTAGCTGAAAACTTCCCTAATCTAGCAAGGGAAACAAACATTCGTGTCCAAGAGGCAGAGAGGACCCCTCCCAAGCTCAACCACGACAAACCTACGCCACGTCACGTCATAGTGCAATTCGCAAATATTAGATGCAAGGATACAGTATTGAAAGCGGCCAGGGCAAAGAAATTTCTCACGTACCAAGGCAAAAGCATCAGAATTACGTCAGACCTGTCTACACAGACCTGGAATGAGAGAAAGGGTTGGGGGAGCATATTTAAAGCTCTTTCAGAGAAAAACATGCAGCCAAGGATCCTTTATCCAGCAAGGCTGTCATTCAGAATTGATGGAGAAATAAAGACATTTCAGAATCGCCAGTCACTAACCAATTTTGTAACCACGAAACCAGCCCTACAGGAGATATTACGGGGGGTTCTATAAAAGTAAAAAGGCCCCAAGAGTGATACAGAACAGAAAGTCACAGCCAATACAAACAAAGACTTTACTGGCAACATGGCAACATTAAAATCATATCTCTCAGTAATCAGTCTTAATGTAAATGGTTTGAACCATCCCATAAAACGCCACAGGGTTGCAGATTGGATAAAAAGAAATGACCCATCCATTTGCTGTCTACAAGAGACTCATTTCGAACCCAAAGATGCATTCAGACTGAGAGTAAGGGGATGGAGTACCATCTTTCACGCAAATGGACCTCAAAAGAAAGCTGGGGTAGCAATTCTCATATCAGATAAATTGGATTTTAAACTACAGACTATAGTTAGAGATGCAGAAGGGCACTATATTATTCTTAAGGGAAGTATTCAACAAGTGGATATGACAATTATAAATATATATGCCCCCAACAGGGGAGCAGCAAGATACACAAGCCAACTCTTAACCAGAATAAAGAGACATATAAATAAAAATACATTAATAGTAGGGGACCTCAACACTCCACTCTCAGAAATAGACAGAACACCCTGGCAAAAACTAAGCAAAGAATCAAAGGCTTTGAATGCCATACTCGACGAGTTGGACCTCATAGATATATATAGAACACTACACCCCAGAACCAAAGAATACTCATTCTATTCTAATGCCCATGGAACATTCTCAAGAATAGACCATGTTCTGGGACACAAAACAGGTCTCAACCGATACCAAAAGATTGAAATTATCCCCTGCATATTCTCAGACCACAACGCTCTGAAATTGGAACTCAACCACAAGGAAAAATTTGGAAGAAACTCAAACACTTGGAGACTAAGAACCATCCTGCTCAGGAATGACTCGATAAACCAGGAAATCAAAAATCAAATTAAACAATTTATGGAGACCAATGAGAATGAAAATACAACAGTCCAAAACCTATGGGATACTGCAAAGGCAGTCCTAAGGGGGAAATACATAGCCATCCAAGCCTCACTCAAAAGAATAGAAAAATCTAAAATGCAGTTTTTATATTCTCACCTCAAGAAGCTGGAACAGCAACAGAGGGACAGGCCTAATCCACGCACGAGGAAGCAGTTGACCAAAATTAGAGCTGAAATCAATCAAGCAGAAACCAGAAGTACAGTAGAGCAGATCAACAGGACTAGAAGCTGGTTCTTTGAGAGAATCAATAAAATTGACAGACCACTGGCAAGACTTATCCAAAAGAAAAGAGAAAGGACCCAGATTATTAAAATTATGAATGAAAAAGGAGAGGTCACGACGAACACCATTGAAATTGGAAGGATTATTAGAAATTTTTATCAACAGCTATATGCCAATAAACTAAGCAATCTGGAAGAGATGGAATCCTTCCTGGAAACCTATAAACTACCAAGATTGAAACCGGAAGAAATTGATTCCTTAAACAGGCCAATTAATTATGAAGAAATTGAGTCAGTGATAAACAACCTTCCAAATAACAAAACTCCAGGCCCGGACGGTTTTCCTGGGGAATTCTACCAAACATTCAAAGAAGAAATAATACCTATTCTCCTAAAGCTATTTCAAAAAATAGAAACAGAAGGAAAGCTACCAAACTCATTCTATGAGGCCAATATTACCTTGATCCCCAAACCAGGCAAAGACCCCCTCAAAAAGGAGAATTACAGACCGATTTCCCTAATGAATATGGACGCCAAAATCCTCAACAAGATACTTGCTAATAGAATCCAACAGTACATTAAAAGGATTATCCATCACGATCAAGTGGGATTCATACCTGGGATGCAAGCGTGGTTCAATATTCGCAAATCAATCAGCGTGATACATCATATCAACAAGAAAAGACTCAGGAACCATATGATCCTCTCAATCGATGCCGAAAAAGCATTTGACAAAATACAGCATCCTTTCCTGATTAAAACCCTTCAGAGTGTAGGAATAGAAGGTACATTTCTCAATCTCATAAAAGCCATTTATGAAAAGCCTACTGCAAATATTATTCTCAATGGGGAAAAGCTGGAAGCCTTTCCCTTAAGATCAGGAACTCGACAAGGATGCCCACTCTCGCCACTATTATTCAACATAGTACTAGAAGTCCTTGCAACAGCAATCAGACGACAAAAAGGGATCAAAGGTATTCAAATTGGCAAAGAAGAAGTCAAAATGTCTCTCTTTGCAGATGACATGATACTCTATATGGAAAACCCAAAAGAAGCCACTCCCAAACTATTAGAAGTTATAGAGCAATTCAGTAACGTGGCGGGATACAAAATCAATGCTCAGAAATCAGTTGCATTTCTATACAGGAATAATGAGACTGAAGAAAGAGAAATTAGGAATCCATCCCATTTACAATAACACCAAAACCATACGTTACCTTGGAATTAACTTAACCAGAGATGTAAAGGATCTATATTCTAGAAACTATAAAACACTCTTGAAAGACATTGAAAAGATGGAAAAATATTCCATGCTCATGGATCGGAAGAATTAACACAGTTAAAATGTCCATGCTACCCAGAGCAATCTACACTTTCAATGCTATCCTGATCAAAATACCAAGGACATTTTTCAAAGAACTGGAACAATTAGTCCTTAAATTTGTATGGAACCAGAAAAGGCCCCGAATCTCCAAGGAACTGTTGAAAAGGAAAAACAAAGCTGGGGGCATCATAATGCCGGATTTCGAGCTGTACTACAAAGCTGTGATCACAAAGACAGCATGGTACTGGCACAAAAACAGACACATAGACCAATGGAACAGAATAGAGAACCCAGAAATACACCCTTGGCTCTTTGGGCAACTAATCTTTGATAAAGCAGGAAAAAACATCCAGTGGAAAAAAGACAGTCTCTTCAATAAATGGTTCTGGGAAAATTGGACAGCTACATGCAAAAGAATAAAATTTGAACACTCTCTCACACCATACACAAAGATAAACTCCAAATGGATGAAAGACCTCAATGTGAGACAGGAATCCATCAAAATCCTAGAGGAGAACATAGGCAGCAACCTCTATGACATCGGCCAAAGCAACCTTTTTCATGACACACCTCCAAAGAAAAAATGAACTTGTGGGACCTCATCAAGATAAAAAGCTTCTGCACAGCCAAGGAAACAGTCAAAAAAACTAAGAGGCAGCCCACGAAATGGGAGAACATATTTGCAAATGATGTTACAGATAAAAGACTGGTATCCAAGATCTACAAAGAACTTCTCAAACTCGGTATGCAAGAAACAAATAAACAAATCAAAAAATGGGCAGAAGATATGAACAGACACTTTTCCAATGATGACATACAAATGGCTAACAGGCACATGAAAAAATGTTCAAAATCATTAGCCATCAGGGAAATTCAAATCAAAACCATATTGGGATACCACCTTATGCCAGTTAGAATGGCAAAAATTGATAAGGCAAGAAACAAAAATTGCTGGAGAGGATGTGGAGAAAGGGGATCCCTCCTACATTGTTGGTGGGAATGCAAGTTGGTTCATCCACTTTGGAAAACAGGGTGGAGGTCCCTTAAAGTTAAAAATTGAGCTACCCTATGACCCATCCATTGCACTACTGGGTATATACCCCAAAGATACAGACGTAGTGAAGAGAAGGGCCATATGCACCCCAATGTTCATAACAGCATTGTCCACAATAGCTAAATTGTGGAAGGAGCCAAGATGCCCTTCAACAGATGACTGGATTAAGAAGTTGTGGTCCTCTTCCTCTTCCCTGGATTAAGAAGTTTTTGTCCCTCTCCCTCTCCCCTCCCCTTTCCTGTGTTTCCCTTCCTTTCTGCTTTTCTACCCTGTCAAATAAATAAATAAAAATCTTAAAAAAAAAAAGAAGTTGTGGTCCATATATACAATGGATATTACTCATCTATCAGAAAGAACAATTTCTCAACATTTACTGCAACATGGACAGCACTGGGGGAGATAATGCTAAGTGAAATAAGTCAAGCAGAGAAAGACAATTATCATATGATTTCTCTCATCTATGGAACATAAGAACTAGGAAGATCGGTAGGGGAAGAAAGGGATAAAGAAAGGGGGGTAATCAGAAGGGGGAATGAAGCATGAGAGACTATGGACTATGAGAAACAAACTGAGGGCTTCAGAGGGGAGGGGGGTAGGGGAACGGGATAGGCTGGTGATGGGTAGTAAGGAGGGCACGTATTGTATGGTGCACTGGGTGTTATACACAACTAATGAATCATCGAACTTCACATAAAAAACCAGGGATGTACTGTATGGTGACTAACATAATATAATAAAAAAACATTAAAAATATTGTAGATAAGAAAGAAAGTAATTTTTTATGGCTGAGTAATATTCCATTGTGTATATATGCACCACATCTTATTTATTCATTCATCTGTTGATAGGCAGAATGAATAATACATTATATGTTAATTGATTTTTAAAAAGAAAGAAAAGAAAGTAATTAAATAGAAAGTGGACCAGCAGAAAATCAATAAAACTAAGGCTGATTTTTTTAAAAGGTGGTTAAAATTGATAAGCCTGTAGCCAGGCTGATCAGAAAAAAAAAGAACATACAACTTACAAATGTCAAGAATAAAACAGGATTTATCACTATAAAGGGGGG